>NC_134266.1:26345173-26647673 GCF_031893055.1 Leptodactylus fuscus | reverse complement strand
ATAGATAGATATGAGATAGATAGATATGAGATAGATAATAGATAGATAGATAATAGATAGATCGATAGAAATGAGATAGAGATAGATAGATATGAGATAGATAGATAGATAGATAGATAGATAGATATGAGATAGATAGATAGATATAGATAGGAGATAGATAGATAGATAGATAGATAGATAGATATGAGATAGATAGATAGATAGATATGAGATAGATAGATTGATAGATAGATAGGAGATAGATAGATAGGAGATAGATAGATAGATAGATAGATAGATAGATAGATAGATAGATAGATAGATACCATTAATAGGGCTTTTATATCCCACTGACACTGAGCTCTGAGGCAGGATTTTTCTTTTCGTGATAAGGAATACATTAATTTTCTGAGATTTAGGCTGGAATTACAAACAATTGGAGCCGTCGCTGATAGTCAGCGCTCAATTAAAAAGATTTGTTCCGAAAGATGCAATTATAAACAGCGTCCTCAAGAGATCGCCGCCTGCCGGGTTGTTGTCTGTAGTTAAAGAGAAATTCTACCAAAAGACAAAATTGACACAGCATGATCTGATTGTAAACTGCAGCATGATGGGTTAACCATAGAGGAAGGGGCTGGGGTGAAAATTTACTAGCGCTTGGGGTTTCATTTTGGGGCCATCATGACATGGGTGTCAATTCTCTTGCCATAATAATGAAGAATTAGGCATGCAGAGCTCTCCTACCTATAGCCAAGCAGGGAGATGCTGCAGAGTATTATGATCTAAACAGCATAAAAGCCACATAGGGACATTTTACTTGGATGCTTTCTTTGAAAAACAGCACCACACCTGTCCTCAGGTTGTGTGTGGTATTGTAGCTCACCCACATTCACGTCAAAGAAATTGAGCTGTAGTACCAGACTCAATACATAGACAGCTGGGGTGCTGTAACGTTTTTCTTTATATGGGTTTATGTGTAGATTTAGGTATGCAGACATGAGGAAAAAAATGAATTCTACATTTTACGAGTTAGGACATAATATAATCCATCTGGTCCTTAAAAGGTAAATCCAACCTCGGAAGACAACAAGACATGACAGATCACACTGTATAATCATTATTTATGTAACACAAACTAGGCCAAAATGCAGAAATGCCAGAATTAAGAACAATCTCATAGCTTCCATAGGAATTAAGAGGGTACGTAGCAATAGTTGTTGGTAATCAAATGCGTTTAATATATGATAATCAGTAAGTGTGAAAACCTGTATAAAAGCAGAAGTATTAAGTGTTCATGCTGCCAAGGAGGAAGGATATCAGCAATGATCCAAGGAGGAAAAACATCAGCAGCGATCCAAGGAAGAAGGACATCAACAATGATCTAAGGAGGAAAGACATCAGCAATGATCTAAGGAGGAAAGGCATTAGCAATAATCCAAAGAGGAAAGACATCAGCAATGATTTTAGAACAGCAACTGTTGCTGTCCATCAATCTGGAAAGAGTAAAAAAGGCCTTTTCCAAACATTTTGAAGTTTATCATTCTACAATGAGAAAGAGTATTCACAAATGGAAAACATTCAGGGCAGTTGACAATCTTCCAAGGAGTGGACATCCCTGCAAATTCACCCCAAGATTAGACCATGAACTGCTCAGAGGAACTGAAAAAAACAAGAGCTGTGTTAGTATCTTACATGTTCATGACAGTACATTAAGAAAAAGACTGAACGAGTAGGGCTGGTGTGGAAGAGTTGTCAAGAGAAAGTCTCTTCTTTCTAAAAACATGGCGGCATGGCTTAAAGGGGTTGGACACTTTCAGACCAATGTTGACAAATGTACAATAAAAAGATATACAATTCTCCAATATACTTTCTGTATCAATTCCTAACGGTTTTCTAGATTTCGGCTCGCTGTCATTCATTCTGTTACTTCTAGAGGATAAAAGTCTGACCATGGTCATGTGATTTACGGTCCATGGTCATGTGATGAGGACACAGGTGCACAGCTGATTACTGTGCTGTGACTATAACGAGCGGGACCTGTGTGCTCATCACATGACCATGGACCGTAAATCACATGACCATGGACAGTAAATCACATGACGATCGTCAGAGTTTTATCCTCTAGTAGTAACAGAGTGAATGAAAGCAAGCCGAAATCTAGAAAACCGTGAGGAATTGATACAGAAAGTATATTGGAAAATTGTATATCTTTTTATTGTACATTTGTTTGTCAACATTGGTCTGAAAGTGGCCAACCCCTTTAAGTTTGCAAAGTTACATCTTAACAAACCACAAGATTTCTGGAACAATTCCCTCTGGATAGATAAGACCAAAGTGGAGATGTTTGGCCATAATGCAAAGTTCCAGGTTTGTCGAAAACCAAACCCATCATCTCAGCACAAACAGCTGATACTGTCTGTCCAGCCTATTGGTGGAGGGCGATGATTTGGGCTTGTTTTGCAGCCACAGGGTCAGACATCTACCACAACCCAGTGGAGGAGACTGGAGGGTGGGGGTAGTAGTGACACTGGCTGTGCCACCTGCTAGGCCGAGGACACTCCAACACACTCCAATCCCACTCTAGGGCCGGACACAGTCAAGGGGAGGTCCTTCAGCACTACTTGATGGTGGTGGTAGTGGCATTGTTTCCCCCGGGCACTCCAAGTTGGAGAGGGGACCTCTCTACTCTGAGCCGGTGTGGTGGTGTTCAGGAGGGCCCTGATGGTGATGCAGGCAAATGACTCAGGAGTCCAGAGTTGCAGTTAAACCAAGAAACTGTTTATTTTAACAAGAACCGTCTGGTACAATCAGCAACTTTGCAGATGGAGGAATCAGTTGCAGTTCAGGCCCACTGCCCTGTTCATAGGAGGCTGCCCAGGGGTGTTGCAGGCTCTTAGATAAAAGTACTCCACTACTCCTCCACTCATGCAACTCCCAATTTAGTGAGATGGGGAATCTACTAGGGCAAGGAGTTGCTGACAGGGATCTGGTTACCTGGAAGCTAGGCCCAAATGTGTACCTCCTGTTAGTTCCTCCCTTGCTCTCCTGGCACGGCTGGCAAATGTTCTCAGAGATTCTGAAGTATATTCCCTGTCTCAGGGCTGTCTCTGGATGAGCCTGGGACGATGAATATTCCTCCTAGAGGCTGTGCTGGTGCCAGTTGGACCCCAGTCCTGGTTCTCTCCCCACACTGGTCAGGCTGCCTACCCCTGAGCTGTGCAGGACAGCTGCAAACACTAGACTGAGATTTCCAACTGCCACCAGGAGACTACAGTCTCCTCACAACCCCGCCCAGTGGTCTGTGATTGGCCAGTCAGTAGTTTGAACTGCAAAGGGGGGGGGGGGAATTTCCTTGATAAACCTATACACAAATTACATATAGCATAAAACATATACAGTGGTGGCCAAAAAACTGCACCATATCACAAAATGTAATGATTATAGCGAAAATGATTTCTTGTCTTTTTCCATTTCTATCCTCTTCTCTCCTGGATGACGAGTATTTGGCAATTTTGTACGTGACATTTTTCAGTGGATTTCGTAGTAGGAGGTATACATATCATTTGTAGGGACTAGAGATGAGCAAACAGTAAAATATCCGATATTCGTTTCGAATAGCCCCTCAATATTCGACTATTCGAATGAATATCGAACCCCATTATAGTCTATGGGGAAAAAATGCTCGTTTCAGGGGATCCCACTCTTCGACTCAGGAGAGTCACCAAGACCACTATGACACCCCAGGAAATGATGCCAACACCCTGGAATGCGCTACATCTCTGATGCAACAGAATGGAGTGTGCTGCAGCGTTCACATCTCCGGTGTAGCAGTACTGGCCGTGTGCTCAGCTCGGCTGCATCTCTGGTGTAGGAATGCATTGACCAGCATTGATTGGCCATACAGAGTACAGCATTTGACCAATCAACGCTGGTTCTGCCGGAGGAGGCGGAGTCTAAGATCAGTCCACAGCAGTCTCCATTCTGGTCCGATATTAGACTCTGCCTCCTCACAGACGAGCCTCCGGCAGAACCAGCGTTGATTGGCCGAATGCTGTACTCTGTATGGCATTTGGCCAATCAATGCTGGTCAATGCATTCCTATGGGAAAAAGTCAGCTCGCGCATATCACAAGCTGACAGGGATCCCGATGATATAGAGCACCAAAAAGCTGGGTGAGTAACTTTCCCACCTAAATAAATGTAGTCCCTAGCTAACCCTGCCTGTACATCTATCCCTGTCTAGTTCACAGTCTCAAATTAACTGAATGTTAAATCGACCATTCGTATAAAGTGGAGGTCATCTGATTTAGCCAGCCAATTACTTTTTCCAATTTTTTTTCCATGCCTCCGTTGTCGTAGTTCCTGTCCCACCTCCCCTGCGCTGTTACTGGTACAAAAAAAAGCGCCAGGGAAGGTGGGAGGGGATACAAATTTTTAGTGCGTTTGCCTCGTGGTATTCGATTGGAATCGACTATGAACTCCTCTGTATACCAAAGTATTCTAGGGTCAGATGTGAGACCATCTATACAACAGCTTGGCCACAAATTGGTCAAGTAAGAGGACATGGATCTCGAGCACAGCAGCAGATCTACAACAGGATGGCCATAAAAGACAAGAATCCCCGTGTGGTAACGGCCTTGTCGGTCGATCCTGGTGTATTTAGGATTCCACACATGGCTTCTTTTCTGTTAAATAAATAATGACATGGAGGAATCTGCTGCGTCTTGTCCATCTGAGGTTGGATTTACTGAATTTTAAGACCTTGAAGAACCTAATTTTTTTTTTAATTATTGCCTATACATAAACCCAAAGTATTCAAAGATGGTGGTGCTTGTTTTTCTCATGACTGCAGATTTTATTTACCCTCTTTAGTATATACCGTATCCAGTTTTGGTGTTTGGTGCTCTGTAGAGCCTCCTTTGCTTTAGTGGGTAGATGGCGATGACCCATCTCTTTTCTCTTTCAGTGCCCCCTTATATTCAGCCATTTGAGTCCCAAAGATTTTCCATCGGACAAAGAGTGTTTATCCCGTGTGTGGTGGTCTCGGGGGATCTGCCCATCACCATCACATGGCAGAAGGACGGGCGGCCGATTCCGGCAAGTCTTGGAGTTACTATTGACAACATTGACTTTACAAGCTCCTTAAGGATTTCCAACCTGTCATTGATGCACAATGGGAATTATACCTGTATCGCCCGGAATGACGCCGCCGCTGTAGAACACCAAAGCCAGTTAATTGTTAGAGGTAAGTGTCAGCTGAGGGATCACATCCATTCATTATAGAAGATATGCTAAATCAGCTGCCACAGGGATCACCCAGCTTTCCAAAATTTCAGATTGCTCCTGTGCTTATGTAGGGCTGTGGGTCGGGGCTTGTATCACTGAAGAACTAGGAGCTAAGGACGTAAGGATGAGTGTAATACTAGCTCCATAAATCCATGTACATATAGCGCCCCTTAGTGGAGGCAAGAAACTTATGTGACATAATAGGGCAGTGGTGTCATAAAGGAGTCCAACTCCCAGAAAAGTCTCCACACAGATGAAAATGTGCCCAACATAGCAGAGACCTCATAAGTTATCAGCCAATATAATGTGCACACAAAAATGGCAGCTGTGGTCCTCCGCCCCTAAGAGGAAGTTATGTGGGATTGGCCAATCGGATGCCTCTTATCTGTAACTGTGACTTCCTGTGTCAAACTCTACAGTCTGAGATTATCACTGGAGAAGTCAGACAGATAGGAGTCAAGATGTCTTCTGTTTTGGGGTAGACAAGGATCCTATACCCTCCAATATACCATAAAAAAGGATATAGGTACAGGGAGCCCTTATCCTCTCCAAAGGCAAGATATCAGGAAATATGAGCTAACATCCTTCACGTTACTGAAAGAAAGGCCCAGGTACAGCCCCGTATGTTCACATGTGCTTGCAATGGGTATATCAGCCCCAGGTGGGCCCCATCATCATGGACAATATCTTTATTGGGAGTCCGAAAAAAGCTGAATTTGCGGGTGAGAAATTCTCATCGGCTGCTCATTTGCCCTGCAGTGTCCTCTTCAGGGAGAAAAGAGAATTACTTGTGCCCATTCAAATAACATAAAGCAGGTCCCGAGTGACATCTGTACATTTTAGTAGGGAGATGGGACGACCATTTTGGGTCCTTCAGCCCAAGTTTCTCCATTTTTTTTGTCTGTCACTGATGTTCTCCCTTAAAGGAGTTGTCCAGTTTAGAAAAACAGTATTCTCATCTTCTGGCCAGATCAGTTGTAAAGAGTGTCTCTCTCTCTGGAGGACCCGCCCCGTCCTCCATTATACACACACAACACATTGTTATGGATGGACACTGTTACGCTTCCCTTTTCTGTGGTGGCGCTGCAGGATTAACCTATACGTTACTTAAAATCCCAATGGGACGGGGGATTGTGCTTTAAAATCAGTCTATTGACCCTCTAAAGCGGCACTGAAAATACATCTTGTCCGTCAGCGCAGAATTTGTCATAGAAATTGGAATTCGCACTTGTCTTCAAATTCAGTGTCAAAATCTTTGTTGCAGAAAATTTTGCTTTTAATTCCTCCATGTGAACACCCCCTAACAAGTCGGGATTTTACCATAAGGATTGACTCTTCCCCAGAACATTCTATATCTAAGGGTGTGTCTCTGACTCTCGGCCACGTCTTGGCGTATACCGTAACGTTTTTATGGTTTGGTAAATGGACAGCTCCACCCGATATGGCACATACTGGTTTTACACGAGGAGAGTCGGTATATAGGAGGATATAGTGATGTCTGCAGTGCAGGTCACCAGTCACAGTATATATGTATTTTCTCTTTTTTTTTTGCACATTTTTGCATTTGATCTGAGACCTCCACATTGAGTCGGATCTGGCGGCTGCGTTTTCTTCCTGAGGGTAGGCAGAGGTCATTGTTAAGCCCAGAGGAACGGGGGAGCCATCATGAAAATGAGAGCAGTTGCTAAGGAACGGCCAACCTTCTCCTGCAGCAGCCTCACCCTGACTGAGATGGCTGGAGATGCCGCATTCACCTCACGTCTACAGGACTTTTCACTGTAGCTACTGCATGCTATCTACAGCTGAAAAATGGCTGGCACAGTCCCTATAGGGTATACTGCAGAGAGGTGGGCACGGCGGCCACCGCCATATCTACATCTGTGCCAAACCCGGGACATAATAAAGGTTATTTAGGGTCATTGTATAAATGTAGAACCAGAGATCCCAGCATGTTCTTCCTAATTCTCAACAGCTTGTACATTTCTGTATACTGTATATTTGATTTGGGCATTACTTACTATCAAATACCACATCCCAGATACCCCGCCACTGGTTCTTGTTACCACTGAAAGGGCAATTCCAGTCACACTGATATTAAAATGAACCGAGAAAATATATATCAGTATAAAATATAAATGTTACTGCCATAATGCCTCAGAATACAGTACAGATGTCATAATCTCTATACTGCCTCCTATGTACAGGAATAGAACTACTATAATACTACTCCTATGTACAAGAATATAACTACTATAATACTACTCCTATGTACAAGAATATAACTACTATAATACTACTCCTATGTACAAGAATGTAACTACTATAATACTGCTCCTATGTACAAGAATGTAACTACTATAATACTGCTCCTATGTACAACAATATAACTATTATAATACTGCTCCTATGTACAACAATATAACTACTATAATACTGCTCCTATGTACAAGAATATAACTACTATAATACTGCTCCTATGTACAAGAATATAACTACTATAATACTGCTCCTATGTATAAGAATATAACTACTATAATACTGCTCCTATGTACAAGAATATAACTACTATAATACTGCTCCTATGTACAAGAATATAACTACTATAATACTACTCCTATGTACAAGAATATAACTACTATAATACTGCTCCTATGTACAAGAATATAACTACTATAATACTGCCTCCATGTACAAGAATATAACTACTATAATACTACTCCTATGTACAAGAATATAACTACTATAATACTACTCCTATGTACAAGAATATAACTACTATAATACTGCCTCCATGTACAAGAATATAACTACTATAATACTGCTCCTATGTATAAGAATATAACTACTATAATACTGCTCCTATGTACAAGAATATAACTACTATAATACTGCCTCCATGTACAAGAATATAACTACTATAATACTACTCCTATGTACAAGAATATAACTACTATAATACTACTCCTATGTACAAGAATATAACTACTATAATACTGCCTCCATGTACAAGAATATAACTACTATAATATTACTCCTATGTACAAGAATATAACTACTATAATAATGCTCTTATGTACAAGAATATAACTACTATAATACTGCTCTTATGTACAAGAATATAACTACTATAATACTACACCTATGTACAAGAATATAACTACTATAATACTACCTCCTATGTACAAGAATATAACTACTATAATACTACACCTATGTACAAGAATATAACTACTATAATACTACCTCCTATGTACAAGAATATAACTACTATAATACTGCTCCTATGTACAAGAATATAACTACTATAATACTACTCCTATGTACAAGAATATAACTACTATAATACTACCTCCTATGTACAAGAATATAACTACTATAATACTACACCTATGTACAAGAATATAACTACTATAATACTGCTCCTATGTACAAGAATATAACTACTATAATACTGCTCCTATGTACAGTAATATAAATAGTATAACCCTGACTCTGATTTTCTTACTTGTGGAACCTTTACCTCAGTATTTAGTCCGGTGGGTTCAGTTTTGGGCTTTGAGGACAGGAGTTTCTCTGACTGATAGTGTCCATGTCCATGGTGTGATATATGGCGGCTTTATTATTCCTCTCCTGTATATTCTGCTGGTCATGTGCTGATGGCGGTTTCTTTTAATTTATCCCTGAGCCTCGGCCATTACCGTGCCCTCCATGACAGTCGCCGGTACTTTGTTATTGATCACCCCCTACTGACCAGTTTGTATTATTACAATGCAGCTTCAGTACTATGAGAAATACATTGATCACAATATACGACACTACATCTCCCAGCATTCCCTGGCAGTCCTGTGGGGTTTACTGCTTGATTCTTTTTCTATAAATTTGCAGAAAGCTGGGAAAGCTGAGTGACTACCAGTGCAGTACTATTGCTGCTGCTCCGATTGGCATTATTTTCCATATTACTTTAGTTCTCTATGTGTTCAGACATTATGTGACGATGACAGATTTAAAGGGACAGGTTTACTAATTTGTACATATATGTCAAGTTCCTCCTAGATTTGTCGTCCAGCCCACTGACCAAGATGGGATTTTCAGAAAGGCCGTGATACTGAACTGCTCTGCAGAGGGTTACCCTGTGCCGACCATCGTCTGGAAATACTCTAAAGGTAACGCCCATGCATTTTACTGTCTCTCTTGACTCCGCCCCATTGTCCATCCAGTGTAATAGAGACAGACAGGAATTGGACTTATTAGGGATCCACATGGGGGCACGAACCAGTTGACAGTCCATCCATGATAGTCTCTGATCATAGGGGGGCCCCACTGATTATAGTTTTGGGGATCCAGTGTGACCTGTTTGATTGGAGTGGCAGTCACATATGCATGCTGGCACTTCATCCAAACTAGGGTCACAGGACCCCCGTTTTCATGATCCGAGGGGCCCAGTGAACAAACACGTGTCATCTGTCCTGTGGATGGTCAGAAGTCACATGATCATAGTGATCCATCCATGAACCTGCACCTTTCATCTGCTGTGTCTGCCCCCCATTAAAGTGGGAGGCAGAGGTGTCTACAAGCGCTGATGCAGCCCGCTCTTCTGCAGTATTTACACCAGTATTGTCCAGAATTAGCGGTTTGGGCAGCAAAGTTCCATTAGATGGCAGCAGTGAGCCGCTGACTTTAATCCCATACACTGCCGCCTGACAACTACATGATGCCGTGTCACTCAGTCATACATCTCTTTGGCCTCTATATGCAGGTGCCACTAGGGGGAGCTCCTACAGGTCTATACAGATCTGTCTGTGTTCAATTATAACTGCACAAAATCCATATGCAGTGAGCTCCCCCTAGTGGTGAATACATATAACCTGACAGCTGAGTACCCACAAGGCACAGCTTTCTTCTTTTGGTATCCAGAAACCAGCAGCATTTTGAATGCAGCTCTGGATGTGTGAGCGGGAAATGTAACACTCAGGAGGGTCAGGACTGATGTCACGGGTAGTATGTCAGATGTGACCGGCTTGTAGAGAGGCCCTTGATCCCAAATGTGCACAAAGCCTTTTTGATGTCCCCGACTACCCGCCCCCACATGGTACCTGACAATGACAACCAGGTCTCGGAGGTAGTCGCTGCTCTTTTTACTAGCAGGACGAGGTAATACAAATATACAGATGATAGGAGTAATTCTTCATATGCAATTCTGTTATCCCTGCAGGTAGTGTCCAGTTAAGCAGGTGATGGAGCTTGGAGCACAAATACTTTGGGCTTGATTAACTAGTAGTTGCTTGGGTAGTTAAACTTGGATATACTTGTAAAGATGGCCTGTATCCAAGGGGTTAGTCCTCAACAAACTGGGTACACGTATGTAGAAGAGGAAACAGGGGTGTTGACAGCGGGAGACCCTCAAGTTCTGTCAGACTAGATATGGGCTCCTTACATATAGATTTGTCCCAAAGACTTACTTGCAGAGAGATACATGCAGAGTTCCCAGATGTCTGGATAACAGGTCAGTATACTTTAGTACTTGCAAAGAGATACGTGCGGAGTTCCCAGATGTATGGATAACAGGTCAGTATACTTTAGTACTTGTATAGAGATACGTGCGGAGTTCCCAGATGTATGGATAACAGGTCAGTATACTTTAGTACTTGTATAGAGATATGTGCGGAGTTCCCAGATGTATGGATAACAGGTCAGTATACTTTAGTACTTGTATAGAGATACATGCGGAGTTCCCAGATGTATGGATACAGGTCAGTATACTTTAGTACTTGCAGACTTGGGACTTCAGAGGAAAACACTCTCTGAGGAGAATCTTTAGCACAGAGGAAGAGACATCTCTGGTTGAAGTGCACTGATGCTTGGCTAATATGTCCAACTCTGCTCCACATGTGCAGATCTCTGCCCACACCGATTAACAGGGTTTCCAACCCTCTCCATAGAGAGCTGTAACTCAACTCCTCCTCCAGGCCAATCAAGGGAGCTTGATTGGTTCTGAAGGTCACCTGATCATCCTGGACACTCCTTTACATTAGCACACTGTTACGGTTCTGTATATATATATATATATATATATATATATATATATATATATATATATATATATATAAATAATATTTTAAGCAACAGAACCTCTAGTCTGCAAGACACTGCAGCGAGGTCCACAGGCCCAATAGTGGGTGGCTGTATGTCTGAATAGTCTTCTACCAGTTAAAGAGGACCTTTCACCATATCTGGGCACATGCAGTGTTATATACTGCCGGAAAGCTGACAGTGCGCTGAATTCCTGATAATACTCGTCTATGGACGAGCTGTGTGAGCAGAGGGAGGGGGCGTTCCTCCCCGCTCCACAGCACAGTGCGATAGGCGCTGCGAGGCAGAAGGACGTCTCTGGCTAATGGTCAGAAACGCCCTTCTGACCATAGAAGAGCTACGGTACCGGACCGTAAGCTCTTCACACCGGGCACAGATCAGGAAAGCCGACAGTGCGCTGAATTCAGCTTTCCGGCAGTATATAACACTGCCTGTGCCCGGATATGGTGAAAGGTCCTCTTTAAGCTGCACTGGCAGATATGTGACGCAATACTAAATGTGAACACGCTGCAAGAAAGCCCTGCCAGTTAACCTCACTGGACAGGTGCAATGTACAGCTGAAACAGCAAGGCTGCCAAGGGTTAACAGTCACCTCAGGTCCGCAACTAAACATGCTCCTGCAACAGCCAGGAGAGTAAGAGTGAAAGAGGCTAAGAGCCCAAACCTGCTGCAACTCTATGGGCTGGAACAGTGTCTACTGCTCCTAACCCTGGTATAGAGCTGTCAGTTCAGGAATTACAGGGTACTAACTACAGAGTAGATAGAGGCTAAGGAAACCCCACATAGAGGCCTAGTCTGTACACCTGCCTGGAGCCTAGCCCTGAACTACTGTCATTTAACAACTTCAGTCAATCTGATTCAGAGTGTGAGCGCCGGGCCGGCGTCGGCTCACACTTTTTAAAGGGAGGTCCCCGCCCAGTAGGGGCGATGGTAGTGACCTCACCGCTCATGCCCAGTGGGTGAGAAATGGCACTTAGCCTGTGAGCGGGTCCAATAGGTCTGAGCATGCTCAGTAGGCCGAAAGCTGGACTTACACTCCAGACACCTCACTACATGAGGGCGAGGGTTAGATTGAACCGCAGGTGGCTCTGTGCGCAGAGAGTGAACCCTGCGGGTCCCAATCCTAACACACACTAGGATGATGCAATCACAGACAGAAATTAAAATGAAAAGTATAGGCACGTGCAGTTCACAAAACATCCACAAGATGGGGAATTAATAGACCCCCTGTGTGCTGGCTCTTGTGAAATAAATATCTATGTTAAATATATAGGAAAGAATGGGGAGATACCTCTTTACTTCATATGCAAATGTCCATACCATCTCGGTCTGCAAGGACTATTAAAGGGAATGGGACGAGCAGTACCGGGACATTACAGAAACGTCGCGATGAGTAGAAGATTAACCATTTGTGATACCTCCTTTAATAATGTGTACATGTATGTCTGTCTCCGCAGGTGCTGGAGTTCCTCAGTTTCAGCCCATCGCTCTGAATGGCCGTATACAACTCCTTAGTAATGGCTCCTTACTCATTAAGCACATCCTGGAGGAAGATAGCGGATACTACCTCTGCAAGGTCAGCAATGATGTGGGAGCTGACGTCAGCAAGTCCATGTATCTCACGGTTAAAAGTAAGAACCGCAACCATTTATTTCATAGTAGCCGGGATGGGTTGTGTGTACGTCTGCCATGACATGCCTATATTTATCGTGATACCATATACATATATATACAGTATATGTACTGTGTATATACTACTAATACTTTGTATTGTTATCGTCTAATATGGTGTAATATACTTTTTGGGCTGGATTAAACTGACTTAACCGCTGCCATCTTGTGCAATCCTTCTTAAAGGCTTGAAGACTTTAAGGCCAAGTCGCAGCAGAAAACTGCTTCAGAGAAACCATGGAGGAAATACTTTGTGGTTTTTCCAGCATCACTTTTCACCGAAAGCCCGCAGAGTTTTCCTCAGCAGACTTTCTGCTTCCGTAACTATAGGGAAACCGCCAGCATTTCTGAGTAATTGACATGCTGCAGTTTCCAAAAACGTGACGGTTTTGGAAGTCACAGCGCAAGTGTTTTTATATCCTATAAGTCCTATCCACTTTGCAGTGGCTGTAATCCGTGGCGTTTTTACACCATCTTGGGCCTTAGCCTAAAAGGGTTTACCGGCCCCATGTAAATTTATCATACTGATTACCTATCCATAGGAGCGGCACTGCAATTCCCTGGAAGCAACGTTAGTGGACGCGGCTGCTTCGCAGGTCCTATTACTTTTATCACAGCGGTGTTGCACATGCTCCCTGTCCACTTTGGGCTTCCGGCACTCGGCGGCTGCTGCGTCCACAGATCACATACTGTCTGTATAGTGGACAGGTCATTTGTATGAAAACATGATTTGGGTTTGGTTACACGAGCCTGTACATAAGGCGGAAATTTATTCTGAAAATTAAAAAAAAAATACAATTATTATTGGGATAACATTCATAATAAAATAATGGTTATATCAATAGCTTCTTATTTAAGAAACAGGGAGGGGAAGGGGCATAACTTGAGGCGGTGCCGAGGGTGCAGTCGCATCGGGGCCCAGGATCCTTAGAGGGCCCATAAGCACTGGCATCAGTACTGAGATTGCAGCTTCCATCTGGCCCATAAACCAGGGAAACCCATAGATTCCCCTAACCACACTAAGGTGAATTAAACTCCTCCGCACTCGTAACCATGACTATTAAGAATTGGCACCAGGGCCCACAAGACTAACAATAACCAAAATGGAACCATAACCTAAACTACAGGTTCGCCGTCAGTTCCTATTTGTGGTCTTGATAAAGTTGTTATTCTGGAAAAGTACAATAAATTGTGTCGGAGGTCGGAGGTCTTGGTACTAGTTGCGGAGGAACCTGGAGATGGATTTCCTTGATGGATTAAGGTGTAAGATATTGGTTTATATTTTTATTTGATATTTTTGAGGCTTCCATGGGATCCATTTTTCCATCTTTTTTTTTTCCCATTCGGAGGTAAATGCAGTTTAATTCCATTTCTTTAGTTTGGGAAATTTTGGTTTTGACTTCTGAGAGTTTTCAGTTTGAGACGAGGGCACTTGTGAGATCCTACTGTTACATGTCCAACAAGTGCTTGGTTTGTAAAAGGTTTTTTTCTCTCTGATTTTGAATATTCAGAGGGATGGAAGTGTAAGAGAAGTTTGGGGTGTAAGTCCACCTCAAATTCCGCTTCCATTTTTGCCTACATGGGTATGGGGGTGCAGAGGTAATAGGGACTCCCAGACCCTAATGGCTGATGGGGCTTAAAGGGATTTTCCATGATTTATAAATCAGACCTTATACTTAGGATAGGTCCTTGGAAATCACTGGAGGTCCAGCACACAGGACCGATGGCGATCAGCTTTTTAGGAGGCCGCAGCATTTGAGTGAGTATCGCAGCCTCTTCACAGTGCCGTACATTGTACAGTGACTGTGCTTAGTATCGTATAGGTCATGTGACCAATGAATGTGGCATCACATGGCCAGTGAAGCACCCCATGTCATTTAAAGGGGTTATCCATGATTAGAAAATGTGGCTTTCTTTTTCTCAGGAAGTGACATCATATCTGTTGGTCACATGACATTGCAACATCTCAGTCCCATTCAAATGAACGGACCTGAGCTGCAGCCTGACCATGTGTTCCAGAAAACCCCTTTGTGACTGAAGACATCAATATAAGGTCGGTGGGGGCCCTGTGACAGATTTTGCCTCAATAATACTCCTCATTCCTACCGTCAGTTAAAGGAGTCTTCCAGATTCATGTAGATGAGGCTTAAAGGGATTGTCCATCAGTTACAAAGCTAGATGGATGGTTGTGTGAATATAGCCCAATATACTAGATTTACAATTCTGTTCTCCTACATGGTCATGTGACAGGAAGATAGCGAAGAATAAATTAACAGCTGGGCGTTGCCTCTGCCAATCACGTGACCCTCTCCTGCTTGTCACACCCCCTTAGATGGCGGTGGGCTGTCATTTGGGGAAACTACCGCCTCATTTTACACCACAGACAGATCGCTCACTTAGGGTAAGTTCACACAGAGTTTTTTGGTCAGAGTTTTGAGGCCGTATCCGCCTCAAAATCGTGACCAAAAAGATGGCTCCCATTGAAATTAATGGGAACTGCACAGGTCTTTTTTCTGGGAGCCAGTTTGTTCCGGCTCCTGGATAAAGAAGCGAGGTGCTCATTCTTCAGACCGTTTCGCCTCGCAATTCAGCCTGAAGCCTTCTCTGGACTAGGCCCATTCATTTGGCCTAATCCGGTGCGGATTGCGCGGCTGGATGCCGGTGCTGTGCACTGGCTTTCAGTCGCGGCTACCAGGCTTTTGGTCCGGAAGGCCGCCTCAGGTTCCAGACCAAAATCTCCATCTGAACTTACCCTTACAGTAATTTGCACTAACTACTTATCACGAGCTACACATGTACGAACCCTCAGCTGTGAGCAGGATTCAGCCAGCAGAGTTCTTATAATGGTGAGAAACAGATGATACAGTAGGTTGCCATACTGCGCCGATCCAGTTGCTGCCTCCCTCCCCGCCTAGCCGGAGTTTGGGACATCTAGCTGCAACATTCATCCCTCAGTCCGGTTATTACAATATTCAGAATTTCCTGACTATTTGAGGTGGGGGTCTTGCTCACCCCTGCACTGCGCACTACGGCAGCCATTAATTGATCCTGCATAATACCAACCACAAGGTGACCCTTCCTACGAGCCGCCAGCAGGAGGCAGGAGACGCACGCACCGCAGCCTCTGCTATGAGTGACACAAATGAAATAAGAAAAACTACTTTTTTTTTCTATGCTCATTTTTTTTTCTTGCCAGAGGAGATTTCAGCATTTTCCCAGCATGCACTGCACACGTTCAGTTGCAGAGATACCGAAGCGGAAAGGAAGCTCGTGCAATATGACACATAAAGGGGAGCCCTGACCCTGCACCGACCCCGCACATACAGCACTGGAAGACTATCCCCGTTCCCAGAAAATGCAAACCCCTGGGTCATCCTAATCTGTGAAGTCATATTTAATTTGGTCATATGTTTTTGGGAAAGTTTGGTATGAACGAAAATGGTCAATAATAATATACACAAACAGACCCACAAAATCCATACCCAGTGCCCCCTAAACAGATACAGACCCCAGACCAAAACAACTCAATAAATACAGAGCACATCTCGGGTCCTCTAAATAAATAAAACCTCATACTAGACCTTGTAAATACGGACTCCATACTCCTTAAATAAACATACACCCTTTCTGCCGCCTGAAGCGGATGTCAGAAAACCGCCCCCCCTCCCCCCCGGAGGAGCGGGCGGAGCGGAGGGGGCGTCTTTAGCAGGCAGAGAGCTGGCAGGGAGAGGACCTGCTCTCTGCCTGAGTGTGAGGGGCGGCCTCAATCCACCGCTCAGTGACGGTGACCCTAAGCCAGTCCAGGACATCCACCCCAAAATGGACCTATTAATACAGACCTGGAACAGGCCCTCTAAATACAGACCCAGTCCAGACCCCCAGATACAAACCACAACCCAGGCTAGAAACTCCCTCACAAAATAAAGACACTAAAATAGACCCTCAAAAAATCAAATACAGACCCCAGGACAGACACCAAAATATAGTACAGACCCCATAAACGATGACCTCAGACCAGATCCGCTAATAGAGGACATGCGGCATCCCAGAGGGCTCCTGCTATTATTGTCACATGAAAAATGAACGAAAATGGGCGGAGTCAACATAAGTGGGCGGAGTTAAATTTACCATGGCGCACTTTGTGTGCCGCACATTTTATTCCTCTTTCTGTTCTTCAAAGGTTGGCAGGTATGTGTTTGATTTCCTCCACTCTCTGGATTCCCCATACTTGGTACAGCCCTGGCCTATCACAGGCCACTGAGTGTGGCCTGGAAGATTTTTGTCTCCAGGAAACCATTGGGGCCTTAGTAGTTGAGTGGTCTAATCTGTACTGGTGACAGTGTGACTTATCTCTGGGACATGGAGACCCAACACTTTCCAGACAGCCCCTGAGGGAGAAGATTGAGCCCAAGTCTTTCATCAAGACAGCCCTGAGATGGGGAGAATAAGACACTGGGACCTTATCACACCTCTGCATCACTCAAGACCAAGTCTGGGCCGTCTGGGCCTACTGCGCCATGGGAGACTACTAACCCCATCGGGGAGCTCCAATTTTCACAGTTATAGTTGCCAAAAGTAAAGTTCATCTATTTCTCTGCCTCCTGAGTCATTCCTGCCTTACCATCAGGGCCCTAACACCATCACACCAGCTCAGGGTAAGAAAGGTCTCCTCTCCAACTGGAAGCGCCCCAGGGAAAACTACTACCACCTGGTAGTGCTGCAGGCCCCTGTCGTCGGTGTCCTGCCTGAGAAGTGGGCTCGGTAGATTGGTTGAGGGCACATGGCCTATCCTGTGGCACATCTACCACTACTACTAGTCCTATCCTCCAGTTCCCTCTATCTAAACTGTAACATACAGACTCCAGACTAAGCCACTTAAACTAGTGCAGTATAGACCCCAAGTCCACTAAACTAGTATACCACAGACCCCAGACTAGACCACATAAACTAGTATACTACAGACCCCAGACCCACTAAACTAGTACACTACAGACCCCAGACTAGACCACCTAAACTAGTACACTACAGACCCCAGACTAGACCACCTAAACTAGTATACTACAGACCCCAGACCCACTAAACTGGAACACTACAGACCCTAGACTAGACCACCTAAACTAGTATACTACAGACTCAAGAGCCACTAAACTAGTACACTATAGACTCCAGACTAGACCACCTAAACTAGTACACTACAGACCCCAGACTAGACCACATAAACTAGTATACTACAGACCCCAGGCCCACTATACTAGTACACTACAGACCCCAGGCCCACTGAACTAGTACACTACAGACCCCAGACTAGACCACCTAAACTAGTATACTACAGACTCAAGAGCCACTAAACTGGTACACTACAGACCCCAGACCCACTAAACTAGTATACTACAGACCCCAGACCCACTGAACTAGTACACTACAGACCCCAGACTAGACCACCTAAACTAGTATACTACAGACTCAAGAGCCACTAAACTGGTACACTACAGACCCCAGACCCACTAAACTAGCACACTACAGACCCCAGACTAGACCACCTAAACTAGTATACTACAGACCCCAGACTAGACCACCTAAACTAGTATACTACAGACCCAAGAGCCACTAAACTGGTACACTATAGACCTCAGACCCACTAAACTTGTACTCTACAGACCCCAGACTCCCTAAATTAGTACACTACAGACCTTTGGTAATCAGATAATGATGTCAGCCTAGACCCTCTAAAATGAGACTGACCCCAGACTAGTCCCCATAATCAGAGACTGATCCCCAATCAGATCCCCTATACAAATACAGCCCCCCACATATATTACAGACCCCAGTCCTGTGAGCGGACCCTGTGGCCCACTGTAGTAAAGCCTAGCTTTGATTTATATGGGCAGGTTCTATATCCTCTGAATTTTAATACTTGGTGTTTTCTTTTTTTTTCCCCTAGTCCCGTCCTTGTGCAAATATGAAGGGGAAATCTGCATTCCCCTATGTGAGATAATAAGCAGCAGATGTATCCCTTCATGGGTACAGAGAGGCGCGGGCTGATATCTGAGCGAGGTCACGCCGCTTTCATATTAAATATTTAACAAAGTTTAACTAAACTGACTGTAGTGGCGGCCGCCGCGCCTTCACTTATCACTACAAAGGCTCTTTGAAGTGGGAAGGCTGCGAAATACCTTAATCTTCTGGCTGAAAGACAGGAGGGAGATGCAGATTCTGGAGTCTGGCGAAGAGGGTCGCTTAAATCCTTATCTAGCGGAATCGCATTATGGAAGCGCCTCCGAGCCCAGTCATGTGCAATAATATATTTACAATATCGAAATTTTTATTTTTTATAGATGATTTTTTATTTATTTAGGTTTTTTTTTAATGTTTTTGATTTTTTTGCATTATCACGTTTATATACTTTCATAGATATTGTTATATTTATTTGATTAGTTTTGTTTTTATAATTTAAAAAATTTTTTTTTTTTTTTTAAGCTTTAGGATCAGATCACATCTGCGTTCGGGGATTCCATTTTACTGTCAAAGAGGAAAGCGTTGTAAGCAGCACTTTTCTCTCCGCATTCTTCACGCAGAAGCTGAGCGAAACCATACGGACCCCATTATATTCTATGGGGTCTGCAGGTTTTCTAAGGGAACCACTTTTTCATGCGGATTAAGTTTCCATACAGGGGATCCCTAAGCGGATGCTCTGAATGGAAACCAGATGTGAATCGGACCTTAAGATGTCTTATGTGTTCCTTATGTAAATACTTGGACTTTACTCCCACAATAAGCACAGGACAATGATTTCAGAATGGGCCTGAATTCTCAATCCCTGTAGTGCGGCTGTCAGTTATTTAATTGCCCCGTCACCTCTTCCCCTGTCGATGCCAAGAATCCCAAATTTGCCAAAAAATTTGGTTTGGACCAAAAAAGGGAGCTGGGCTTACGAAATTCTGCCTCAAAGTGGGCAGTACCTGGTAGGCTGATGGTGGCCCCAGGATGGGGCTTGAATGAACACATCTTGGTAATTATTAGAGATGAGCGAACACTGTTCGGATCAGCCAATCCGAACAGCACGCTCCCATAGAAATGAATGGAAGCACCTGTGACGCCGGCCGGCCGCCGGCAAAGTCAGTGTCACAGGTGCTTCCATTCATTTCTATGGGAGCGTGCTGTTCGGATTGGCTGATCCGAACAGTGTTCGCTCATCTCTAGTAATTATGTCTCCGTACCAGGTGTCTGTAGTAGGTTCTTCCGACTCTTCCAACATTGGACTGGCCCACCAGTGTACCAGAGGATCCTCGGGTAGGCCAAGACTCTAGTACAAGACTGGTCCAGCAGAGAACACCCAAATTTATAGGGGACTATGGTCTATTTCCTTGGGGTTTTTGGAGGTTGGGCACCCAGAATCATTTTACCTGGTGGGCCCATAAACCTATGTCTATCATTTCCAACACTGAGCTCCTCCCTCGTCTCCACCCTTCATTCTATATCCAACCCTGATGTTTACTCTCTTTTCTTTAGCTACTTTTATCTACGCGCAAGTTCTGATTGGAGAAGGGGCAATTTACAGTAAAGCGCAATGGAAATTCAATATACCCTGATGGATCCATTCTAATATGTATAGGATATAGGAGGGAGCACCGTGTATGGAGGAAAACATGATCAGACAAATTTTTAGGGAGGAAGAAAGATCAGACTACACAAGTTTTGTTTGTAGTCTGTAACCATGGAGACGCATCAACCTGCACAGGAGTTGTATACACAAATCAAATTTTATTATTTTTTCACAACTATTTAAGTTGCTTCATTTTTTATTTTTTGATGCATCAACATAGTGAAAAGTGATTGTAAAAGTCTCAATACCCCCTTAAAGGGATCACTTTAGCAGTACTTCCCCTTTAAATGCATCTTATCTGGTGCTGTAGCGTATTAGTGGCCTGCTTTTTTGTAATAAAATTTATTCAAGGCTTTTTGTGTTTTTTATTTTTTATTTGGGACGTAATTTTTGACGGGAACATTGGGAATACAAATGGTGTGTAATAGCGATAAATCTTGTAATAATGGCGGAGGTTGTAGCGATGATTAGCGGCATCTGTGCGGTTCTCCATATTATAGTACGCAGCGGCCGCGCCATCTGACAGAGGTGCCCCGTGCCAGATCTCCCGACTGAACAGTCCATTAAGTATTGGTTAATATACGAGGCGTGCGCCGGCCTTGTCTCTACAAATGTACGCTTTCTGCCAAATGCATGTGTGAAGTGCTCTGCCAGCTTATAGTCCGTTATATCAGGGCGATTAACTCACAGATACATCCCGGCCGCTCCGCGCTCCCATCTACATCACGCAATCCAAGAAAAAGAGAGAAAAAACATCATTTTTAAAAGCTCAAAAATTTTTTAAAAAATTGGATCAGAAGCTTAAAATTAATATTTTTTTATTTTAGATTTTTTTTTTTTTTTTTCAAGTTAGATCTAATTCTGGCTACCTGTAGACTCCACTAGGGGGAGCGTAGGATTTTACTGCCTACTGCAGGGCTCAGCAACCTTCCGTCACTCCAACTGCTGTGAAACTACAACTCCCAACATGCTCCATTCACTTCTATGGGAGTTCCAGGAACGGTAGAGCAAGTATGCATGCTGGGAGTTGTAGTTTTGCAACAGCTGGAGAGCCGAACATTTCCTCCCCCTGTCCTCATGTTTATACACTAAACTCTATTATAAAAACACAGTATGCTGTAAGCTTCTGAGCTCCCCCTAGTGGTGGTGGCAGGGAGAGAGAAATTTTATTTTGGAACTGTCCCGATTTGGGAAAACAAAGCAATGACTGCAGCAAAAATGGTGGATCAAACAATAATTCTTGAATAAGTTTGTTATCGTTATAATTTTCTCGGAAAAAGTGGGATTCCTTAGGATAGGATGGTACAGTATTTTGGCACTGTATAGTATAGTTAGTTGTATACTATATGACTGTATTATTTTGGTGCTGTATAGTATAGTTAGTTGTATACTATATGACTGTATTATTTTGGTGCTGTTATTTATATAGTATATGATTTGTATGCTTATATGTATATTGTATAGTTGTATTATTAGGACAGTGTACGGTTATTTGTATAGTGTATGGTTGTATCATTAGGGCATGGTAGAGTTATTTGTATACTGTATGGTTGTATTATAAAGGCAATGTATGGTTATTTGTATAGTATAAGGTTGCATTATTTGGACACTGTATGGTTATTTGTATATTGTATGGTTGTATTATTTGGACACTGTATGGTTATTTGTATACTCCATGGTTGTATTACTTGGGTACTGTACGGTTGTATTTGGGCACTGTATGGTTATTTGGGAACAGTATGAGGCATAATACAATATACTGTAACCCCACACATATTGTAGGATTGTCTGAGCGAGCGCGTCTGGTGCAATGACAGACACAACTGCTCAGGCGAAACTGTTGATATTTTACTATGCTTTGTGCACCTTACCTACATAATACTGACCGCTCCATAATACTGACAGCCCCAGTGCCCCCATAATACTGACAGCCCCAGTGCCCCCATAATACTGATAGTCCTAGTTCCCCATAATACTAACACCACAGAACCTCCGTAATACTCATTGACCCAGTTCCCCCATAATACTAACAGCCACTGAGCCCCCATACTGTCAGCCAGAGTTCCCGGTAATACTGACAGCCGCGGTGCCTACATAATAACATAAGTAACAGTGCCCTGATAACAAACTCGCAGAGCCCCATTATACCTACAGTCACAGTGTCCCCATAATACTCACTGCCACAGTGCCCACATCATTCTGTCAGCCACAGTCCCTTAAGGGGCAAGTAAGGCGTCTCTTCCCAATAGAAGGAGACCAGTACTATAAACAATACATTATATTTGGGGTCTTGGTGCAGATTTTTCATTGGGGCCCAGAAGTTTCATGTTACTTCTCGGCCTCCTCTCCCTCACAGTCATTCTCCTCACATCCTTCTCTGTAACAAACTCTGCTCTGCTACACCGCAGTTTATTTCACATTCACGGTGCCAATTAAATCAATTTACTTCCCCATAATGTGAGCTGAACTGGCTTCAAAGTGAATGAGATATGATCCCGGATTGTGCGGCCTTCACCCTGACACACGCAATCAGATCTCGCCATCTCACCGGCCAACCAATCACCGCCATCCCTATTAACACCCCCATCAGACGAAGCTGGGGCTGCCTACGAGCACGTGTCTGATTAATGCCAATTATCACCATAAGACTGCAACAAGAGGAAACTGGAGGCCAGCCAATCAGGCTGCTTAAAATCGTATTCCCTTCCTTTTAATTCCATCTGTTCCTGGGAAAGCTGGGTGACAACCTGTACAGCAGCTTTCATTCAATTTTCATAGTTATTACTATATAATATAGCTTTATATCCGTTTTTGTATGAGACTACATGAGCAGCCATGTGCAGAAACTAGATTTGCAACCGTCCAGAAAGCAGTTGGCTGCTCTGTGCCTCTACAGTGACCACTACAGGGCAAATCTGGTAGTGCAGTGAAGGTTCATTCTCCAAACACATGTAAAAGAAATTCAATTATAACTTTATGGGGACATTTGTAGTAGGCATTGAAAGGGGACATGTGTTACTGGCATATCTTTTCCCACCAAGGGGCAGGTATGGGCAGTTTCCGCGGCGGGCACTGTATAGGGTATCAGTAACATGCTCTGTATGGGACATCTATATCCCATATAACAATGATCAGCTCTGCTACATCAGTAAGCTGCTCTTATAGAAGCTCTTCACTGAGATCCAACATGATTTCCCTGCATGATGCTGACACCGTGTCACATCCCCCGATACACGCATGTGACATGTGAAAAGGTCATGTCAGCGACCATTACTATTCCCCACAAGTAATTATATTCATTTACTTGATTATGTCTCTTCACTACGACGAGACTGAAATGTAGCGCTGTTCCGTATATAGTGAGCGTAGGCGCAGAAACCGATCCTTGTGTCCTCCATGTCTGCTGCGGGCATTATGGGAAAGAGAGACAAACCCCATAGGAGCTGTGATGGCCGCCATAGAAGTGTCACCATATAATGTCCCCATACTGTGCCAAATATACAGTATATATATGTGATGTCATACTGCTGAAATAAAATCTATCTATCTATCTATCTCCTATCTATCTATCTATCTATCATCTATCTCCTATCTATCTATCTATCTATCTATCTATCTATCTATCTATCTCCTATCTATCTATCTATTATCTATCTCCTATCTATCTATCTATCTATCTATCATCTATCTATCTATCTCCTATCTATCTATCTCCTATCTATCTATCTATCTATCTATCTATCTATCTATCTATCTATCTATCTATCATCTATCTCCTATCTATTATCTATCTATCTATCTCCTATCTATTATCTATCTATCTATCTATCTATCTATCTCCTATCTATCTATCTATCTATCTATCTATCTATCTATCTATCTCTCTCATATCTATCTCTTATTTATCTATGCTATCTCATACATTATCTTTCTATTTCTATCAATCTACTATTTTAGAACTAATATTTTCACATTTCAATGTATTTTTTGCCTTTGCCTTGTAGTTCCCGCCAGAATCATTTCCTACCCTAACACCACACTGGCCACTCAAGGCCAAAAGAAGGAGATGAACTGCACGGCCCATGGTGAGAAGCCCATCATAGTGCGCTGGGAGAAGGAGGACCGCATGATAAATGTCCCCGAGATGTCCCGCTACCAGGTGTCCACCAAAGAGGTGGGGGATGAGGTGCTGTCTATACTGCAGGTACGGCAAGGGTCGGGATAGGCGACATCTCTGTTATCTGCCATCTGGTGTCGGGTCCTCCAGAGATGGGTGTCGGGTCCTCCTGAGATATTTCTGTACTTGTCTGCAGTTATCTTCCTCCACACAGCTCTTATATGTTCTCTGCAGATCTTGCCCACTGTCCGGGAGGATTCAGGATTTTTTTCATGTCATGCCATTAATTCTTTTGGAGAAGATCGAGGAATCATCCAGCTCACAGTACAAGGTACGTAGAAGCAGAGGTCAGAGGTATAGTCTGGAACAATTCAGTTTATTAATATTGACCACAAAGAGTTGATGCAGTGTATACTGGAGAAGCAAATACTCGCATTTTATTCATATCAGACTAACATCATGGTTATGATCAGTCTGAAGTGACATGGCGGGACTGTCTGACTATTAGATCTGGTGTAGTATAAGACTGTCTGACTATTAGTAGATCTGGTGTAGTATAAGACTGTCTGACTATTAGATCTGGTGTAGTATAAGACTGTCTGACTATTAGATCTGGTGTAGTATAAGACTGTCTACCTATTAGATCTGGTGTAGTATAAGACTGTCTACCTATTAGATCTGGTGTAGTATAAGACTGTCTGACTATCGGCGCCCCCTAGTGATGGCAGCAGGCAGGGAGAACGTTATCATTTAACCCTTTGTATAATTCCAAGTTCTCTAATCCTTTCTCATTTCTACACCAGAACCTCCAGACCCTCCAGAAATTGAGATACGAGAAGTGAAAGCTCGAAGCATCGCCCTCCGCTGGACTATGGGGTTTGATGGCAACAGTCCAATCACAGGCTATGATATTGAATGCAAAAACAAATCAGGTATTGGTATATTGTCACCAGGAGGCGCTCACATGATGGTTACATTGTATAGGGAGAATATTGTACTCTGGTGTCATCTGCTGGCCATGGGTGGTAATGCATCATCCGTATATAATGTATACTAGTATCTCCTATGTGTGGTATTTTATATACAATCCACAATTCCTGTATTATTGTTTCTTGCTACTACATTTAGCTCCAGGGTGCAAGGTTTTAAAGCCGCCCTCACCTTAATATTGTATAGATTTATTATTATTACTATTATTATTATTTAATATATACCGGTAGATATATTTGTACTTTTTATACTATAGTTGTACAATTATAAAATTGCACTATATATGGCTACTAACAATCAACATAAATCTGGATCATTCCTAGGCCCTGGGCAACAGGAAGGTGCGGTCAGGATACTAGGGGGTGGATCAGGAGTGGGGCTTATACCTACCTGATGTGCTGTACATTACACATATACCTGCCCCTAACTCCTATCTGCAGAATATAGGGTACAGCGTCTTGCCGCCAGATATATTTGTGACTTCTTCATCTTCAAAGTGAGGCCAAGGATCATACTGCAGTCTTAAAGGGGTGGTGGGGGAAGGGGCGTAACTAGCAAAGACTGGGCCCCATAGCAGGCTTTTGACTTGCGCCACCACAAAGCATAGCACCCACTTTCCTGACCCCCACATACACTGTAATGTCCCATAGTGGCCCCTTCACAAGGTATAATGTCCCATAGCAGTCCCTGCACACAGTATAATGTCCCATAGCGGCCCCTCCACACAGTATAATGTCCCATAGCAGCCCCTCCATGCAGTATA
Organism: Leptodactylus fuscus; assembly: GCF_031893055.1. Classification (NCBI taxonomy): domain Eukaryota; kingdom Metazoa; phylum Chordata; class Amphibia; order Anura; family Leptodactylidae; genus Leptodactylus; species Leptodactylus fuscus. The sequence goes on along the minus strand of NC_134266.1, from coordinate 26,621,172 downwards.
ATATCCCATAGTGGCCCCTCCACATAGTATAATGTCCCATAGTGGCCCCTCCATACAGTATAATGTCCCATAGCAGTCCCTGCATACAGCATAATGTCCCATAGCGGCCCCTCCACACAGTATAATGTCCCATAGAGCCCCCTACACACAGTATAATATCCCATAGTGGCCCCTCTACATAGTATAATGTCCCATAGCAGCCCCTCCATGCAGTATAATATCCCATAGTGGCCCCTCCACATAGTATAATGTCCCATAGTGGCCCCTCCATACAGTATAATGTCCCATAGCAGTCCCTGCATACAGCATAATGTCCCATAGCGGCCCCTCCACACAGTATAATGTCTCATAGAGCCCCCTTCACACAGTATAATGTCCCATAGCGGCCCCTCCACACAGTATAATGTCCCATAGCGGCCCCTCCACACAGTATAATGTCCCATAGAGCCCCCTTCACACAGTATAATGTCCCATAGTGGCCCCTCCACATAGTATAATATCCCATAGTGGCCCCTCTACATAGTATAATGTCCCATAGCGGCCCCTCCACCCAGTATAATGTCCCATAGCAGCCCCTCCATGCAGTATAATGTCCCATAGTGGCCCCTCCACATAGTATAATGTCCCATAGCAGTTGGAGTAACATTACAGTTGTTGTTCCGCCACTGGGAGAGCTGTAGCCTCTGTGTACTGCCGGGTCACACACTATATTACTGCAGCCTCAGCATCTGTGCACATACAGCTTAGCAGTAAAGCCGAGTCCCTGTAGATAATCCCATATAGGTCAGGCGTGCCCAAGCACTGTGCCGCCAGATAGTGCAGCGGGCCGTAGCGTCGCTCCTCCGCTCCCTCCACAACACTCTCATTCTAGCTCTAAGAACATTTCCATCGTTTACTTCAAATTTGCTTTAATAATATAGATTTTGTAACAACTTTATTAATATGTCCTGATGACAACAAATTCCGGTATTACGTAGAAGTCCAAGGGCAAGTCCAGGAGAACTGCCGGAGTTAACCCCATCACTTACAGAGGATGTGCAACTCCCCTGGACCTCCACTTATTATACTTTGGGGTCTCAGGAGATTCCTGAGTGATGAACCCCAAAAACTTGTACTCAAATGAACATGAGATTTTTTTCGGAACGTTTGTAACAAAGCAGACTCCTTGTAGGGACAAAGCCACAGAGTCATCCATTTAGTCATACATTTCCAGGTGGAATAACAGAGGAACGGAACAATGCAGAGGATTTAACGACATATTTACTTACACAGACTTATGGGGAGAGCTGGAAAGTCATCTTTAATATCGAATTATAAAGCATTAAACTGCACAGAGGCTGCAGGCTGGATACAGTATACTGTACATGTGCGGGGCGGAGACACAGTGTGAATTACGTAGAACGTAGACTGGGTCATATATAGTCTACAGATGTAGCAGAGCTGAGTTAGTCTTTAAGCTTATTTCTTGATATTCTATCCTCAATGCTGTATTCCCTAAGCTGAGGATCCCCAGACTACAACTCCCATCATGCACGGCAGCTGCAGTCCAGCAAATATGATGGGGTAAAAGCAGGTTACAGGACACCGCCCTACAGTATTATTTAATGCCACCCCACACATGACAAAGTCAGCTCTGCTACATCCGTGTCCCTCACCTGCCAGCATGTATGTCGTCTTGTATTGTGGAGACTTTTCAGATTTTGCTTTGCGACTGAATCTTTTCTTCCTTATTCCCTTCAACAAGACTCATGGGACTCCGTCCAGAGAACCAAAGACGTCTCACCTCAGCTAAACCAGGCCACCATCATCGACCTCCACCCGTCCTCCACCTACAACATCCGCATGTATGCAAAAAACCATATAGGCAAGAGCGAAGCCAGCAACGAGCTCACCATTACTACAGAGGAAGCGGGTAAGGGGCGCCGGTGCCAGGAGGTGTTACCAGAGTGTGCACGGCTGCAGAGGACTTGGCCTCAAATAGTTCTCAAAGACTCAAATATTGATGGTCTGTCCTTAGGCTGGGTCATCAATACCAGATCAATACAGGTCCAACATCCAGCACCCCAGCAATCAGCTTACTTAAAGGGGGTCTTCCAGGCTTAAAGGGGTTGTATACCCTACTCATAAGGATAAAAAGCAGGGTGTCAGTTGTCAGATACACCCGGTACAGCCATGTGGTCAGATCTGTATAATTGGATGGACAGTGTTTTCTATAGGTGAACCTTTTATCAGTCAACACTGCCACCTAATGGTGAGATTAGGGAACTGCAGGACTACCATGACCGTAAAGTCCCTTGTAACAGGAGGAGACTCTGCAGAACGCACTGTGGGTTTTCCTACGGTTTTACATTATGATCTATAAAATCTTTGCTCCCTTTTCGCAGCACCGGACGGCCCGCCTCAGGAGGTGCAGCTGGATCCAGTGTCCTCACAGAGTATCAGGGTCACCTGGAAGGTGAGTCGCCCAAACAGCGATAGCGAAAATAATGCGATGGCCAAACTAACTAAAAAGTTGTAGAGAGCTGCATGTCTACAGTGGAACAGTATATCAGGATTTGAACACCATATGGCAGCATTATTTTGGCACTATATGGTGGTATTATTTGAGCATTATAGAGCAACATTTGATGGTATTACAGTACTTAAACACCCACTTGGTTGTGTTATTTGAGCACTATATGGTGGCATTATTTGATCATTGTATGGTGGTATTATTTGAGAATTAGATGTTAGTATTATTTAAGCATTATAGCTGCATACGGTGGCATACTATAAGCACTGTGTGATGGTATTATGTGAGCTATGTATGGCAGCATTATTTGAGCTCTACATGGTGGTATTATTTGAGCAACAGATGACATTATTTGAGCACTATATTAATTGAGAATTATATAGGGGGGATTATTTGAACTCCATATGGCGTTATTTGAGCATTATTTGGCAGTATTTCAGTACCATATATTGACATTATTTGAGCCAGATATGTTGGCAATATTTTTTAGCAGTATATGGTAGTATTATCTGAACACTGTGTGGCAGTTTTAAGCTCTATTTGGCAGCATTATTTGAGCTCCATATAGCGGTGTTATTTTGACACTAGACTGGTATAGGCTGATGTTAGTTCAACACTTTATGGCAGTGTTATGTGAGCACTATATGGCAGTATTATTTCAGTTTGTACAATTTGTTTTGTTTTTTTCTTTTAAATATAAGGCCCCCAAAAAGCACCTGCAGAATGGGATTATCCGCGGTTACCAGATTGGCTTCCGTGAGTACAGCACCGGCGGCAACTACCAGTTTAATATAATCACTGTGGACACCACCGGGGACAGCGAGGTGTATACACTGGATAACCTTAAGAAATTCACTCAGTATGGAGTAGTCGTGCAGGCATCTAACCGGGCCGGGACAGGGCCATCGTCTCAGGAACTCATCACCACAACGCTAGAGGATGGTAAGGGGAGCGACTGCAGTCCTAAGAGGCCGATCTCGGCACTATGGCACCATTGTATGATAAATCTCTTATTTATTATTCTCTCCCACATGATTTACACTGCAGCTAAGATTGTTTAGATTGACTAATATTTCTGCACATGCTCAGTATGCGGTGAGCGGTGCCAGAGATGTAATTCAGACTGGACAATGCTGCTGGTTTGCTGGAGAGGGGACATATATTTTATGTGTTGTCATTTCAGTTCCCAGTCGCCCCCCAGAGAATGTCCAGGCAGCTGCAACCTCGCCGGAGACAATAACTATCTCATGGTCGACCCCTTCCAAAGAAGCCCTCAATGGCATCCTCCAGGGGTTCAGAGTTATCTTCTGGGCAAATCTTCTAGATGGAGGTAAGGGGAAAAAATATTCATATTATATTTTGAGCCATGGAGTAGACTCATGAGCTCCCCCCAGTGGTGGCTACTGGTAGTGAACGGTAACTCTGAGTGTATGCAGGGGATTTGGAGCTGTGTATCAGGAAAATGGGGCTTGGACTGATATAAAAACGTATTAAGATAAGAATCTGCATAGAATTTTAGGCATTAAAATGGGCCACAGAGGTTTTTCCATGAATGTGTTGTATCACACTCCCTAGTATCACACTCACTAGTATCACACTCAATAGTATCAGACCCACTAGTATCGGACTCACTAGTATCACACTCACTAGTATCAGACTCACTAGTATCACACTCACTAGTATCAGACTCGCTAGTATCACACTCACTAGTATCACACTCGCTAGTATCACACTCACTAGTATCAGACCCACTAGTATCAGACTCACTAGTATCAAACTCGCTAGTATCAGACTCACTAGTATCACACTCACTAGTATTGTTGAGGGAGAACCCCCGCCAGAATACGGGTCACTTACAGTGGTCAGTCACCTGCTCCAAATCAATCATGCATGTGCGCGCTGACAAAGATAAACACTGACATTGATGCAATTTCAATCTCAGTCCATGCAATGAGCGTGATGCCTATTCACACAGAACTGAGGTTTATTGAGGAAGTTACAGTTTTTATACAGGAATGCAAGAAAGATAAGAAAAAGGCAGGCTGTAAGCATATACGTCTTGTATCCGAATACACTGGCGATCAGTCATTGGCTGTTAAATTTCAACATCTCTTAGCTTTCGAGTTCCCAGGAAATGATACTGTCTTTCTTGTAAACCACATGAAGATCATGTGCGTCAGCATCTGGGTGCGGTACTGGATACAGGCGCCATCTTAATGTATAAACGTTGCACAAAGAAAAATATAATTTCTTAAGCAGTATAACGCATGTATAAAAATAAGAATAGACATGGTCTACCTTCACAGTATCACACTCACTAGTATCACACTCACTAGTATCAGACTCACTAGTATCAGACCCACTAGTACCAGACTCACTAGTATCACACTCACTAGTATCAAACTCGCTAGTATCACACTCACTAGTATCACACTCACTAGTATCAGACTCACTAGTATTAGACCCACTAGTATCAGACTCACTAGTATCAGACTCACTAGTATCAGTCTCACTAGTATCACACTCACTAGTATCAGACTCACTAGTATCACACTCACTAGTATCAGACCCGCTAGTATCACACTCACTGGTATCAGACCCGCTAGTATCACACTCACTAGTATCAGACCCGCTAGTATCACACTCACTAGTATCAGACCCACTAGTATCATACTCACTAGTATCACACTCACTAGTATCACACTCACTAGTATCACACTCACTAGTATCAGACTCGCTAGTATCAGACTCGCTAGTATCAGACTCACTAGTATCACACTCACTAGTATCACACTCCCTAGTATCAGACTCACAAGTATCAGACTTGCTGGTATCACACTCACTAGTATCACTCTCACTAGTATCAGACCCACTAGTATCAGACTCACTAGTATCACACTCCCTAGTATCAGACTCACTAGTATCAGACTCGCTAGTATCAGACTCACTAGTATCACACTCACTAGTATCACACTCGCTAGTATCAGACCCACTAGTATCCGACTCACTAGTATCACACTCATAAGTATCAGACTCACTAGTATAACACTCACTAGTATCAGACCCACTAGTATCACACTCACTAGTATCACACTCCCTAGTATCAGACTCACTAGTATCAGACTCACTAGTATCAGACTCACTAGTATCAGACCCACTAGTATCACACTCACTAGTATCACACTCCCTAGTATCAGACTCACTAGTATCACACTCACTAGTATCAGACTCACTAGTATCACACTCACTAGTATCAGATCCACTAGTATCACACTCACTAGTATCAGACTCCCTAGTATCAGACTCACTAGTATCAGACTCGTTAGTATCAGACTCACTAGTATCAGACCCACTAGTATCACACTCACTAGTATCACACTCCCTAGTATCACACTCACTAGTATCACACTCACTAGTATCACACTCACTAGTATCACACTCACTAGTATCACACTCCCTAGTATCACACTCACTAGTATCACACTCCCTAGTATCACACTCACTAGTATCACACTCCCTAGTATCACACTCCCTAGTATCACACCCCCTAGTATCACACTCACTAGTATCACACTCACTAGTATCACACTCCCTAGTATCACACTCCTTAGTATCACACTCACTAGTATCACACTCACTAGTATCAGACCTGCCTCCTTATTGTTGTGTCTCTTTCTTTCAGAACTCGGTGAAATAAAAAATGTCACCACAACCCAACCATTACTGGAGTTGGACGGACTAGAGAAATATACCAACTACAGCATCCAGGTGCTGGCCTTCACACGGGCCGGCGATGGGGTCCGCAGCGAGCAGATATTTGTCAGAACCAAAGAGGATGGTAAGAGCCACAAAGTGAGGAGAGACCCTCTGGACAAAGTGATTATCTCCACTGTCCAGTAGGTCGCTCCCAAAAGTGACAGAGTAATTAGCATGTAGCCTGCAGCCAAGTGTCAGAAGTCTCACAGGGTGCGATAGTCTGCAGACAATTACAGCTTCATGGGGTGGATGAGGATGATTGTGGCCCATAGCACATGACGGGTGTCATTCACAGTGACCTCTCTGGCTCCTCCTGTAGGTTTTATTTGTTAATAAACCTTGACTTTTGTGTCATTACATGTTCTATAGAGGGAAGTGACTGGAAACAGCCCTATAGAAAACACTGGGATGTCCCCAACACCCCCGAACAAGAAAACTTACTAGATTTGTGTGAACCTGAAGGTGAAAAAATTATAACTAGGCCGACAAGTCACCCCTCACACTACAGGGTTAGGAATAGCATAGTAAACTGTTATATACTGAAATAATTACACCAGGCCTCTAAATTATTACACCCAGACTAGACCCCTAAGTTATCAGACCCCAGACCAGACCACTTAGGAGTCAAATGGGCCAGATTTTGAATCCGCGTCAGAATCTGGCTCAAAAAACTGCCTCTCAATGAAATCAGTGGGAGCCGGTCATTTCCTTTTTCCATGAGCGGCATGTTCCCGCTTGCGGAAAAAAGAAGCGAGCTGCCCTTTCTTCAGGCGGATTCGGCCGCGGACATCTGCCTCGCGACACCTCCCTCCCGATTATGCCCATTCATTTGGTCCTAATCCGGAGCGGAAAGCTGCGACTGTTGTGAGCTGCGATAGTTGCAGCTAGCCACAGCAGGCGCATTTTGGTCCAGATTCTGACGTGGCTTCCCATGTCAAAATCCGGCCCATTTTAATCCATGTAGACTATCCCTTAATTATTAGACCCAGACCAAACTGCTAAATTATTAGACCTAGATTAGACCCCTATATCAGCTCTCAGGCCCCTAAGGTTAGGCTGGGTTCACACTAGCGTTGGTGTCCGCAGCTAATGTCCGCGCCAGATTTTAGCATTGGACACTAGCTGTGTCCGTTTACAATTTGCATTATTTTAAATGGGATATTATGTAATGTCCTTTAGTGTCCGTTTACAAAGATGTCCAATTTTTCAAGCGGACAGCTAAATCCTACATGTAAACGGACACAGCTATGCTAAAATCTTGCACGGACATTAGCTGCGGACGCTAGCTGTCGGACACCGATGCTAGTGTGTTCCCAGCCTTAGGTTCACACCTGCACCAGCTCTCCGTCGTTCAGGTCCTCCGGGGGACCAAACATCAAAGAGCTGGAATGCTAAAACAGCAGTTTACCAATGGCCCCTGTGGCCCCTATAGACCATAATAGGATCTGCTGGGTGTCTGCTGTTCTCTTACTGAAGGTGGCAGAGAGAACATTTCTCTGTGCAGGACTTTTCTCTCCGCCGATTTCTGGCACCTTTTGCAGTAGAGTTAGAGACTCCGGCACACGTGAACTTAGCCTAATAATCAGACCCCAGACCACCCTCTTACACGGTCAGACCCTAAACCTCTACATTATGTGACCCCAGACCATAGTCATATTCATCAAACTCCTGACCCTTTCACGAAATTATCAGACCTTAGACTAGACCATGGTGAATGCGGGTACACTGCCCCCTCTTTTCAGAACAGGCAGACCCCAAGTACACACCTCCTCACACACACCATCTAGTGGCCATGCACCTACACTGCAATCACCGCCAGAGAAGCGTCACTATAATACTACATCCTCTCCCAGGACAGAGGCGAGGGGGGTTTAAACGCCATTTGTGACAAACTTCAATCTAATTGTGTTTTAAAAGTTACAAGTCGGAGATCAGTAACTTTTTAATGCCACTTATCTGATATAGAGGTAAAATAAATGTTCCCCCTCAACAAGTAAGCCCGTGTTCACTCCGGTGTTGGTGTCTCCACTCCTGATCAGTTTCTGTCTTGTCTGCTGCAGTATTTTACTCAAACAAGTCTCCCGTGATGACCTGCAACCACCACTAGGGGGAGCTTGCTGCGTATTTATATTGAGTCCATTGACAACAGAGAGAATAGAAATATTTCTGCAGTGAGCGCCCCCTAGTGGTGACTGCAGGAATGTTCCAATTTACTTTGGCTTAGTGAAAGTAAACTCTATATTAGCTTTATTTATGGGGCTATTTTGCTGGTATTCGGGACATTATTATTTTGACACTCAGGGTCTGTTCACATCTGCATGGGAGACTCCGTAATAGATTTAGACAGATTTGATAGAAAAAATAAAACAGCATGCAGCACTATTTTATTCAGTAAGGGCCCATTCACACGGAGTAACGTGCCGCGTGACCTGGCACATATACGCCGTGTGAGATTTTGCGGGCCGTATATGCTGCCATTGATTTCAATGGGAGCGTGATTTTGCGGCCGCAAAATCACGGCCGCAAAACAACGCGGCGTTTACGATCCACGCTCCCATTGAAATCAATGGGAGTGTATACGGCCCACAAAATCTCACACGGCGTATACGTGCCAGGTCACGCGGCACGTTACTCCGTGTGAATGGGCCCTAAAATGACGGACACCACCACAGAACCCGGAGGATTGTCATATAAGGGGGCGTTCACACTACCGTCGGTGTCCGACATGTAGTGTCCGCTCAAAATCTGTGACGGACACTAGGAGCGGACACTAGCTGTGTCTGTGACACCTGTCATTTATTTCAATGGGCATCGGGTGCGTTCTTTTCACTCCGTGCCCGTCCTTTCCTGTCCACAAGTGAAGATGTCCGCTTCTCAAGCGGATGGGCACCATTCGTGCCCTTATATGATTCGTCACATTTTGAATTCCGTTATATCTGCTCCAATAACAGAGAAACAGAATTCCTAAGAAAAAAAATGTACATTTTTATGTTTTAAAATAATTTTAATGGAAGAATTCTGGATTTTGTACGTCATCTAAATGGAGGTAGGGCAAATATTATATATAATAATATCCTATCCTATCCTACTAATATTATAAATGTGAAAGTTCACAGCCAAACGGCTGAAGGGATTGGGCTCAAATTTTGCACAGACCGACATAATTGTCAGGAAGGAAACATAGGCTACTTGGCAAAACTCACACACCGCCGACAAGCCCACCGCGACCAGCGAAACCAAGCCCCTGCTCCGCGGCAGGACCTGAGATGACGTCATCCCAGGTCTGTTAGCAGAGCTCCCATTGGTGCGCACCAGGCGGAGGGTGGGCCTGTGGAGCAGCAGCGTGTTCTGGTAAGCCCTCAGCAGTCTGAGGGCGGGGCGATGTACGTTTTGCGAGCCGGCCAACATGGCAGATGCTCGCTGCACCGGCGTGCCGCAACCAAGCCACCTGGCTCTGCAGGGCCCACCGAGACCATCAGTGGCAGCAAGTGTTAGGCACAGCGGCCGCAGCCACGCAGAAATGCAGCGCAACTCTGCAGAGTAGACAGCAGCACTTGCTGGCTCGGTAAGTACCCCAGCAGTCTCGACAGTCCCGGTATGGCGGCCCACAGGCCAGCAGCAAGGGACAGTAGAATTTAGGAATGGGGGGCCAACAATCAAGCCATTACAGGGCCTAGTATGCCCACGGGAGGCTGGTGCGTGGCCCACACTTTAGCGAGTACAAGAAGGGTGCCCGGCCTCACAGGACAAGGAAAACCAGGACAATAGGGTGTCCAAGGGACTACTGGGGCGTGCATGTAGGGTGGGGGGCCCCGAGTACGGCATGTAGGGGGCCACCGCGGGATGGGGGTTCGCGGGAGGAGGGAAGGAGAGTGCTCCGGGGCCCACGGTAGATGCAGGGAGTTGGCAGAAGGTGAGCAAAAAGCAACGCAGGGGCAAGGGAGATCCGCCTTGGCGCACGGCGGATATTCGCCCCCCACAATACAGCAGATGTGCGCGGTTCGCCGCAACACCGACAACCTGCGGACGAAGTTGCGGGCACATGCTAGTAATTTATAATATTCAAATAATATTTTTGAAATTATTTTCTCTAAAAGATATATAAATATTATTAAAATAACTTTTTTTCATTATTATTTTATCAAAATTTTCCTTTTTGTTAAAAAATATATATATATATATATATATATATATATATATATATATGTATATCTATCTATCTATATCTATATATATATATATATATATATATATATACAGTCCTATGAAAAAGTTTGGGCACCCCTATTAATCTTAATCATTTTTTGTTCTAAATATTTTGGTGTTTGCAACAGCTATTTCAGTTTGATATATCTAATAACTGATGGACACAGTAATATTTCAGGATTGAAATGAGGTTTATTGTACTAACAGAAAATGTGCAATATGCATTAAACCAAAATTTGACCGGTGCGAAAGTATGGGCACCCTTATCATTTTATTGATTTGAATTCCCCTAACTACTTTTTACTGACTTACTGAAGCACAAAATTGGTTTTGTAACCTCAGTGAGCTTTGACCTTCATAACCAGATCTATCCAATCATAAGAAAAGGTATTTAAGGTGGCCAATTGCAAGTTGTTCTCCTATTTGAATCTCCTCTGAAGAGTGGCATCATGGGCTACTCAAAACAACTCTCAAATGATCTGAAAACAAAGATTGTTCAACATAGTTGTTCAGGGGAAGGATACAAAAAGCTGTCTCAGAGATTTAACCTGTCAGTTTCCACTGTGAGGAACATAGTAAGGAAATGGAAGACCACAGGGACAGTTCTTGTTAAGCCCAGAAGTGGCAGGCCAAGAAAAATATCAGAAAGGCAGAGAAGAAGAATGGTGAGAACAGTCAAGGACAATCCACAGACCACCTCCAAAGAGCTGCAGCATCATCTTGCTGCAGATGGTGTCACTGTGCATCGGTCAACTATACAGCGCACTTTGCACAAGGAGAAGCTGTATGGGCGAGTGATGAGAAAGAAGACGTTTCTGCACGTACGCCACAAATCCAAAAAGAAACAGCATTCCAAGAAAAACACTTGCTACCCACTGTAAAATTTGGTGGAGGTTCCATCATGCTTTGGGGCTGTGTGGCCAATGCCGGCATCGGGAATCTTGTTAAAGTTGAGGGTCGCATGGATTCCACTCAGTATCAGCAGATTCTTGAGAATAATGTTCAAGAATCAGTGACGAAGTTGAAGTTACGCCGGGGATGGATATTTCAGCAAGACAATGATCCAAAACACCGCTCCAAATCGACTCCGGCATTCATGCAGAGGAACAATTACAATGTTCTGGAATGGCCATCCCAGTCCCCAGACCTGAATATCATTGAACATCTGTGGGATGATTTGAAGCGGGCTGTCCATGCTCGGCGACCATCAAACTTAACTGAACTTGAATTGTTTGTCCAAAATACCTTTATCCAGGATCCAGGAACTGATTAAAAGCTACAGGAAGCGACTAGAGGCTGTTATCTTTGCAAAAGGAGGATCTACTAAATATTAATGTCACTTTTCTGTTGAGGTGCCCATACTTTTGCACCGGTCAAATTTTGGTTTAATGCATATTGCACATTTTCTGTTAGTACAATAAACCTCATTTCAATCCTGAAATATTACTGTGTCCATCAGTTATTAGATATATCAAACTGAAATGGCTGTTGCAAATACCAAAATATTTAGAACTAAAAATGATTAAGATTAATAGGGGTGCCCAAACTTTTTCATAGGACTGTATATCCAATGTAGAAGTAGAGAGAAAAGCAAAGAAAATAAAATCACAAATAAATCCTAAAACACAGTGGTAATACCAGCTCAGGCCACCAAGGGGAGCCAAAATTACACTAAAAATTTGTTCTGCAATACTGTAGGCAATAGGCTCTGCTATAGGTGGTAATTCTTCTGTAGCCTATAGATTATCCTTGAGCTTAGACAGTGGGGTCTCCACACGTAGTGACATTTGTGCGAGCACCATAGAAGACAATTTCGCATACTATAATTCTGAGAATCTGACACTATAGACCTGCAAATATTCTGATCCTCACAGGTTTCCCTTTTCTAGTTCCAGGTCCCACAGCTGGAGTTAAAGCTGCTGCTGCCTCCGCCTCCATCGTCTATGTGTCCTGGCTGCCTCCTCTGAAACTCAATGGCATCATCCGCAAGTACACCGTGTTCTGCTCACACCCGTACCCCACGGTAAGAATCCACCCACTAAATGCAGCCTTGTATGTACAGTCTACTGCCGGCAATGACTGTGGGAGGTAACACTGCGGCATATAATATGGAGAGGTTAGAAGGCATTTGTAGATCGCACTGGATTCCTTTCTATCTAATACCAATTATTTCCCTCACACAGAGATGTAGCAAGTACACGTGGGGCCCCATAGCTAAGCTCATAATGGGGCCCCCATTATACCAGGACCAACATAAGCAGCAAGTTCAGAACTTGAGATGTGCACAATTATATTGGACTCAGACAGAGATAACATATACATAGTGCAGGGATCATACACAGTGATGTCACAGTACAAAAATAATATATACAGTGATGTCACAGTATAAGGATAATACACACAGTGATATCACAGTACAGGGATAATACACACAGTGATGTCACAGTACAGAGATAATACACACAGTGATGTCACAGTACAGGATAATACACACAGTGATGTCACAGTACAGAGATAATACACACAGTGACGTCACAGTACAGGATAATACACACAGTGATGTCACAGTACAGAGATAATACACACAGTGATATCACAGTACAGGGATAATACACACAGTGATGTCACAGTACAGAGATAATACACACAGTGATGTCACAGTACAGGATAATACACACAGTGATGTCACAGTACAAAAATAATATATACAGTGATGTCACAGTATAAGGATAATACACACAGTGATGTCACAGTACAGGGGTAATACACACAGTGATGTCACAGTACAGGGATAATACACACAGTGATGTCACAGTACAGGGGTAATACACACAGTGATGTCACAGTACAGGGGTAATACACACAGTGATGTCACAGTACATAGATAATACACACAGTGATGTCACAGTACAGGGGTAATACACACAGTGATGTCACAGTACATAGATAATACACACAGTGATGTCACAGTACAGGGGTAATACACACAGTGATGTCACAGTACAGAGATAATACACACAGTGATGTCACAGTACAGGGATAATACACACAGTGATGTCACAGTACAGAGATAATACACACAGTGATGTCACAGTACAGGGGTAATACACACAGTGATGTCACAGTACAGAGATAATACACACAGTGATGTCACAGTACAGAGATAATACACACAGTGATGTCACAGTACAGGGATAATACACACAGTGATGTCACAGTACAGGGATAATACACACAGTGATGTCACAGTACAGAGATAATACACACAGTGATGTCACAGTACAGGGATAATACACACAGTGATGTCACAGTACAAAAATAATATATACAGTGATGTCACAGTATAAGGATAATACACACAGTGATGTCACAGTACAGGGGTAATACACACAGTGATGTCACAGTACAGGGATAATACACACAGTGATGTCACAGTACAGGGGTAATACACACAGTGATGTCAAAGTACAGGGGTAATACACACAGTGATGTCACAGTACAGGGGTAATACACACAGTGATGTCACAGTACATAGATAATACACACAGTGATGTCACAGTACAGGGGTAATACACACAGTGCTGTCACAGTACAGAGATAATACACACAGTGATGTCACAGTACAGAGATAATACACACAGTGATGTCACAGTACAGGGATAATACACACAGTGATGTCACAGTACAGAGATACATACACACAGTGATGTCACAGTACAGGTATAATACACACAATGACGTCACAGTACAGGGATAATACACACAGTGATGTCACAGTACAGGGATAATACACACAGTGATGTCACAGCACAGGGATAATACACACAGTGATGTCACAGTACAGAGATAATACACACAGTGATGTCACAGCACAGAGATAATAAACACAGTGATGTCACAGTACAGGTATAATACACACAATGACGTCACAGTACAGGGATAATACACACAGTGATGTCACAGTACAGAGATAATACACACAGTGATGTCACAGTACAGAGATAATACACACAGTGATGTCACAGTACAGGATAATACACACAGTGATGTCACAGTACAGAGATAATACACACAGTGACGTCACAGTACAGGATAATACACACAGTGATGTCACAGTACAGAGATAATACACACAGTGATATCACAGTACAGGGATAATACACACAGTGATGTCACAGTACAGAGATAATACACACAGTGATGTCACAGTACAGGATAATACACACAGTGATGTCACAGTACAAAAATAATATATACAGTGATGTCACAGTATAAGGATAATACACACAGTGATGTCACAGTACAGGGATAATACACACAGTGATGTCACAGTACAGGATAATACACACAGTGATGTCACAGTACAAAAATAATATATACAGTGATGTCACAGTATAAGGATAATACACACAGTGATGTCACAGTACAGAGATAATACACACAGTGATGTCACAGTACAGGATAATACACACAGTGATGTCACAGTACAAAAATAATATATACAGTGATGTCACAGTATAAGGATAATACACACAGTGATGTCACAGTACAGAGATAATACACACAGTGATATCACAGTACAGGGATAATACACACAGTGATGTCACAGTACAGGGGTAATACACACAGTGATGTCACAGTACAGGGGTAATACACACAGTGATGTCACAGTACAGAGATAATACACACAGTGATGTCACAGTACAGGGGTAATACACACAGTGATGTCACAGTACATAGATAATACACACAGTGATGTCACAGTACAGGGGTAATACACACAGTGATGTCACAGTACAGAGATAATACACACAGTGATGTCACAGTACAGGGATAATACACACAGTGATGTCACAGTACAGAGATAATACACACAGTGATGTCACAGTACAGAGATAATACACACAGTGATGTCACAGTACAGGGATAATACACACAGTGATGTCACAGTACAGGGATAATACACACAGTGATGTCACAGTACAGAGATAATACACACAGTGATGTCACAGTACAGGGATAATACACACAGTGATGTCACAGTACAAAAATAATATATACAGTGATGTCACAGTATAAGGATAATACACACAGTGATGTCACAGTACAGGGGTAATACACACAGTGATGTCACAGTACAGGGATAATACACACAGTGATGTCACAGTACAGGGGTAATACACACAGTGATGTCAAAGTACAGGGGTAATACACACAGTGATGTCACAGTACAGGGGTAATACACACAGTGATGTCACAGTACATAGATAATACACACAGTGATGTCACAGTACAGGGGTAATACACACAGTGCTGTCACAGTACAGAGATAATACACACAGTGATGTCACAGTACAGAGATAATACACACAGTGATGTCACAGTACAGGGATAATACACACAGTGATGTCACAGTACAGAGATACATACACACAGTGATGTCACAGTACAGGTATAATACACACAATGACGTCACAGTACAGGGATAATACACACAGTGATGTCACAGTACAGGGATAATACACACAGTGATGTCACAGCACAGGGATAATACACACAGTGATGTCACAGTACAGAGATAATACACACAGTGATGTCACAGCACAGAGATAATAAACACAGTGATGTCACAGTAAAGGGATAATACACACAGTGATGTCACAGTACAGGGATAATACACACAGTGATGTCACAGTACAGGTATAATACACACAGTGATGTCACAGTACAGAGATAATACACACAGTGATGTCACAGCACAGAGATAATAAACACAGTGATGTCACAGTAAAGGGATAATACACACAGTGATGTCACAGTACATAGATAATACACACAGTGATGTCACAGTACAGGGGTAATACACACAGTGATGTCACAGTACAGAGATAATACACACAGTGATGTCACAGTACAGGGATAATACACACAGTGATGTCACAGTACAGAGATAATACACACAGTGATGTCACAGTACAGGATAATACACACAGTGATGTCACAGAATAAGGAAAATACACACAGTGCTGTCACAGTACAGAGATAATACACACAGTGATGTCACAGTACAGGATAATACACACAGTGATGTCACAGTACAGAGATAATACACACAGTGATGTCACAGTACATGGATAATACACACAGTGATGTCACAGTACAGAGATAATACACACAGTGATGTCACAGCACAGAGATAATAAACACAGTGATGTCACAGTACAGGTATAATACACACAATGACGTCACAGTACAGGGATAATACACACAGTGATGTCACAGTACAGAGATAATACACACAGTGTTGTCACAGTACAGAGATACATACACACAGTGATGTCACAGTACAGGTATAATACACACAATGACGTCACAGTACAGGGATAATACACACAGTGATGTCACAGTACAGGGATAATACACACAGTGATGTCACAGTACAGAGATAATACACACAGTGATGTCACAGCACAGAGATAATAAACACAGTGATGTCACAGTAAAGGGATAATACACACAGTGATGTCACAGTACAGGGATAATACACACAGTGATGTCACAGTACAGGTATAATACACACAGTGATGTCACAGTACAGGATAATACACACAGTGATGTCACAGTACAGGGATAATACACACAGTGATGTCACAGTACAGGGATAATACACACAGTGATGTCACAGCACAGAGATAATAAACACAGTGATGTCACAGTAAAGGGATAATACACACAGTGATGTCACAGTACAGGGATAATACACACAGTGATGTCACAGTACAGGGATAATACACACAGTGATGTCACAGTACAGGGGTAATACACACAGTGATGTCACAGTACATAGATAATACACACAGTGATGTCACAGTACAGGGGTAATACACACAGTGATGTCACAGTACAGAGATAATACACACAGTGATGTCACAGTACAGAGATAATACACACAGTGATGTCACAGTACAGGATAATACACACAGTGATGTCACAGTATAAGGAAAATACACACAGTGCTGTCACAGTACAGAGATAATACACACAGTGATGTCACAGTACAGGATAATACACACAGTGATGTCACAGTACAGAGATAATACACACAGTGATGTCACAGTACAGGGATAATACACACAGTGATGTCACAGTACAGAGATACATACACACAGTGATGTCACAGTACAGGTATAATACACACAATGACGTCACAGTACAGGGATAATACACACAGTGATGTCACAGTACAGGGATAATACACACAGTGATGTCACAGTACAGGATAATACACACAGTGATGTCACAGTACAGAGATAATACACACAGTGATGTCACAGTACAGAGATACATACACACAGTGATGTCACAGTACAGGTATAATACACACAATGACGTCACAGTACAGGGATAATACACACAGAGATGTCACAGTACAGGGATAATACACACAGTGATGTCACAGTACAGAGATAATACACACAGTGATGTCACAGCACAGAGATAATAAACACAGTGATGTCACAGTAAAGGGATAATACACACAGTGATTTCACAGTACAGGGATAATACACACAGTGATGTCACAGTACAGGTATAATACACACAGTGATGTCACAGTACAGAGATAATACACACAGTGATGTCACAGCACAGAGATAATAAACACAGTGATGTCACAGTAAAGGGATAATACACACAGTGATGTCACAGTACAGGGATAATACACACAGTGATGTCACAGTACAGGGATAATACACACAGTGATGTCACAGTACAGGGATAATACACACAGTGATGTCACAGTACAGGGATAATACACACAGTGATGTCACAGTACAGGGGTAATACACACAGTGATGTCACAGTACATAGATAATACACACAGTGATGTCACAGTACAGGGGTAATACACACAGTGATGTCACAGTACAGAGATAATACACACAGTGATGTCACAGTACAGGGATAATACACACAGTGATGTCACAGTACAGAGATAATACACACAGTGATGTCACAGTACAGGATAATACACACAGTGATGTCACAGTATAAGGAAAATACACACAGTGATGTCACAGTACAGGGATAATACACACAGTGTTGTCACAGTACAGAGATAATACACACAGTGATGTCACAGTAAAGGGATAATACACACAGTGATGTCACTGTACAGAGATACATACACACAGTGATGTCACAGTACAGGTATAATACACACAATGACGTCACAGTACAGGGATAATACACACAGTGATGTCACAGTACAGGGATAATACACACAGTGATGTCACAGTACAGATATAATACACACAGTGATGTCACAGCACAGAGATAATAAACACAGTGATGTCACAGTAAAGGGATAATACACACAGTGATGTCACAGTACAGGGATAATACACACAGTGTCCCCTAAAGTGGCCAACAAGCCTACCATGAGTCCGGGCCAAAACATACTCCATCCCTACGGACCATCCAGGGTTTCTCGGCACACATCAGTAAACAAGACTTCATGTATGTTTGGGCCCACCACATCTGTTCTTCATTGTGAGCCCTGTGTATGGGTAGCCGAGTAGTAGCTAAGCACAACAGCGAGCCCTGGAGGACCCTACACCCTGAGGCACCGGCAGCTCCTAATACCTATTATCAGCTTTGTGATGATATTCTATCAGCCACTCTCTTAATCCGATGTATTTATCTGGTAGAACCTTCCACATTCTGCCTTTATCTGCACGAACCCATCAGTGCTCTGAATCAGCCACAAATCTCTCCACGGTACGATGATCACGCTGAAGTGTTTTCATAAAATACAGTATCTCATGTTTTTATATCTTGTCCAAAGAATTGCAATATTCCATGCTTTTTGACAGCTGAGAGATCGTTTTTCTTTCATATTGCTTGAAACCTGTGACCTGCTTAATAATTTAATACATAGATAGATATGAGATAGATAGATAGATAGATAGATAGATAGGAGATAGATAGATAGATAGATAGATAGATAGATAGATAGATAGATAGGAGATAGATAGATAGATATATAGATAGATAGATAGATAGATAGATAGATAGGAGATAGATAGATAGATAGATAGATAGATAGATAGATAGGAGATAGATAGATAGATAGATAGATAGATAGATAGATAGGTAGATAGATAGATAGGAGATAGATAGGAGACCTACCCCCCCATATAGCAGTCACCAACGAAGAGGAAGATGAGACTCCATGGACTGTTATAACCCAACTCCCCCCCCACCCCCCACCCCTCCCACTTTACTAGCTTTGGCAATGCCAAATACCTATTCGGACGTGCCAATAAAGCATTTTTTGATTTGATTTGATTTGATAGATAGATAGATAGATAGATAGATAGATATGAGATAGATAGATAGATAGATAGATAGATATGAGATAGATAGATAGATAGATAGATAGATAGATATGAGATAGATAGATATGAGATAGATAATAGATATGAGATAGATATATAGATATGAGATAGATAGATAGATAGATAGATAGATAGATAGATATGAGATAGATAGGAGATAGATAGATAGATAGATAGATAGATAGATAG
Source organism: Leptodactylus fuscus (assembly GCF_031893055.1). Classification (NCBI taxonomy): domain Eukaryota; kingdom Metazoa; phylum Chordata; class Amphibia; order Anura; family Leptodactylidae; genus Leptodactylus; species Leptodactylus fuscus. The sequence continues at coordinate 26,601,111 of NC_134266.1, read as the reverse complement.
ATAGGAGATAGATAGATAGATAGATAGATAGATAGATAGATAGATAGATAGATATGAGATAGATAGATAGATAGATAGATAGATAGATAGATAGATAGATATGAGATAGATAATAGATATGAGATAGATAATAGATATGAGATAGATATATAGATATGAGATAGATAGATAGATAGATAGATAGATAGATAGGAGATAGATAGATAGATAGATAGATAGATAGATAGATAGATAGATAGATAGGAGATAGATAGATAGATAGATAGATAGATAGATAGGAGATAGATAGATAGATAGATAGATAGATAGATGATAGATATATAGATAGATAGATAAATAGATAGTAAATAGATAGAAGATAGATAGACACAGCTTTTACCAAAAACTTGGGGACTTCAAAACATAGCAGTTATTGTTATATATAAAGGTTATTTTGCAAATGTTTTAGACAGATGTGGAAAAACTGCTGCACAGTAACAATGGTTTCAGATACAGAAGGGTTAATTGTTTATTTTTGTCAATTCACAAAATGAAGTGAATGAAGAAAAGAGAAATGTAAATCCCATCAATATTTGGTGTGACCTTTGATCTTTGGAGGAGGAGACCTGGAAGTGATGAACCGACCCCCATAGATATAGCCCTGATCTCATCATCATCCAGTCTGTCTGGGGTGACATGAAGAGACAGACGGATTGGAGCAAGCAACATCCACAGAAGATCTGTGCTTAGTCCTCCAAGATGGCGGGAACAACCTCCCTGCCCAGTTCTGCCAAAAACTGTTTGAAAGTACCGAGAAGGACTGATGGAAGGCAAAGGGCAAAGGTCACACCGAATATTGATGGGATTTACATTTCACTTAATTTTGTTTATTAACAAAAATAATCTATTAACCCTTTCCATTTCTGAAAGCATTGTTACTGTGCTGTATTTTTCCACACCTGCCTAAAACCTTTGCACATAGAATATTCTGTAGAAATCCTTTCCATCCATCTCTCTCCATCCTGCATATCTGTTGCCTGTAGTTGATGCTTTCTGCCAGCAGATGGCGATGTGCTCCTTTTTTCCCCGCTTGTTCTCCCCGCTCTATTTTTTTTTTTCCTTTTTCTTTTTGAGCCCCCTCCCTGTAAACACTTCACACCTACGCAACCAGGCATTTGTCTCCTATAATTCTTTCTATGCAATTACATTGCAGAGAACATCAGCGCCTATTTATACACATCAGAGGGGAAGCGGGCGACGCGCAGTCACGGTGCTGCAGGATTGGCAATATGAAAATGATGGAACAATTATTAATTAGCTTGCTAATTGCTGCAGAGACTTGTGTCAGCATACTGCGAATGTAAACAGTGTCCTATAAGAGAGTATGACATATTACGGGGTGGCTATACCCCCTGCTCGGTCACGTTACGATGACATACATTAGTAGAATCTGCAGGTAACTCCGTTTTCCCGAACATAAACACACCCGGGATTAGACAAAAGAAAATATGAAAGAGGAAAATATTTCAAATCACTCAAAAATTCACAATTAGAAAATTTAGTAATGATGTCCTGGTGGTCTAGGGTATTGGAGGGGTTAATGACACCAATTCAGCCGTCTTGGGTCTAAGGTAGATGGATGGGTTAATATTGAATTCCTTGGTGGCCCATTTTTTTGGTTGTGATCATTTAGGGTAGAGGAGGGGGTCATGATTTATTCCCTGGTGGTCTAGAGTAGAGGAAGGGTTAACACCCATAGTCTAGTGTACAATACGGATTTAATATGTAAATCATGGCATTCTTGAGTAGAAAAGAGGTTCATGTATTATTCCCTGGTGGTCTAGAGTAAAAAAAGAGTGCTATCTGGTGGTCTAGATCATAGTAGGGGCTTTACATGTAATTCCCTGGTTGTCTAAGATATTGGAGGGTTGATTCCTGGTATTCTCGGATAGGAGAGGGGGTTCATGTTTTATTCCCTGGTGGTCTAGAGTAAAAGATGGATTTAATACCTGGTGGTCTAGTGTAGAATAGGGGTTTTTACATTTAGCTCCCTGGTGGTTTAAGCTGCAAGAGGGGTTAATACCTTGTGTTCTAGGGTAGAAAGAGGGCTTCATGTTTTATTCCCTGGTGGCCGGGACCCCCACCCTAACTCTTATAAGAGACCACAGAGATCACGTGAGCGGCCTCTTCATCACTTACCATTCACAGCGCCATACATTGTACAGTGGTTGTGCTTGGTATTGCATCTCATCTCAATCACTTCATTGGGACTGAGCTGCGGACAGGCCATGTGACCAATAAGAAACAGGAACCCATTGAAGTCAATGGGAGGCTTTTTTTCAGCGCTGAATCTGGCGCAGATTCCACGCCAAATTCAGTGCCATTTACCTCCGTGTGAATGCACCCTTAGGCTAGTTCACACGGGGCCAAAGGGGCGGATTTTGACAGCGGAATCCACGTCACAATCCGCCCCTTTACAATGGTGGTCTATGGAGACCACTAGCGTTCTTTTTTCCGCTATCGGCAACTGCTGATAGCAGTAAAAAAGAAGCGAGCTGCCCTTTCTTCAAGTGGATTCCGTGGCTCGCTTAGCCGCTTCCGCCTGGCAGCCGCAACCTCCGGCGTCGGCCCATTCATTTGAGCCGACTCTGTGGTGGGGGAAGCCGCGTCATCGTGGCAGGCGGATTTTTACCATATTTTGACTTGGCTCCCCGAGTCAAAATATGGTCAAAACCCGCCCCCCCCCCCCCCCCGTGTGAACGAGCCCTTAGACTGCCAAACCTCCCAAACTTTGAGACTTTCCCATCCTTTGCTGATACGACTACTGTAGATTTTCTGCTCCGATCTCTTCTCGCTACTTCAAGAACTTTTCTGCTGAGCATCTGATTCTTAAAATGCAGGACCGGTCCCAAAAACACATTTATTTTGATCCCTCATTTCCTGAACATCTGCGCTCCTCCAGCGAAATAACAACTCGGATTCATTAATTCTCATGAGTGTTTGGGTAATAGATAAATTATACACAAAACATGGTGGGCGTAAGTATTCACATCCCCTCCCCCCGCACACGGAACTCACAACGCATGTAGCGTATGCAGACTAGACACTGATAGTACATGTAAGTATTCACACCCCCTCCCCCCGCACACATGGAAGTCACAACACATGTAGCGTATGCAGACTAGACATGGATAGTACGTGTAAGTATTCACACTCCCTCCCCTCGCACATAGCATGTACAGACTAGACACGGATAGTACATGTAAGTACTCACACCACATGTAGCAGTTACAGACTACACACGTATAGTACATATAAGTATTCACACCCCCTGCCTCCGCACACGGAACTCACAACGCTTGTAACGTGTACAGACTAGATACGGAAAGTACTTGAAAATATTAACACCCCCTCACCCTGCACACAGAACTCACACCGGACGTGGCATGTACGGACTAGACAGGTGCAGTATTGGTGGGGAAGGTTTTCATGGTGCACCCCGCGATACTTGTAATACCTGCGGTTGATGTCTGGATACGCCACAAGGAATTGCTGCAGTTCCGAAAGTCAAAGACGATCCAACACGCTGCTAAATGGGGGTCTCTAATAAAGTGGCCATACAGTGTATAGTACAGGAGATTTCCAGTAAAATTGGAAAACTCAGCTCAAGAGTGAATCAGCATGTTTGGAAAAAATAGCGCCTCCCCTATTCACAGGCTGTGTATGGTATTGCAGCTCAGCCCCATTTGGTTCAGTTGAGCTGAGCATTACCAAAAACAAGCCATGGCGCGGTCTCTGTTTTATACAACCCCTGTGCGTCGGTGTGTGGTGATGGATTGTCTGCTATTATGAAGTCTGATCATGGTCTGAACACGCGCCTATTATAATTCCTCTCTATGAAGCAGACAAGTACAGATGACCCGGTGTAGTCGCAGGACGTAACATTCACTGCAGCAGGAGCGACGGGTAAATGGCGCTGTATAGGAAACGCAGCACATATGTCTGTCTGTGCCTCAGGCGCCAGCAGTGCAGCACAACTACTCATTGTATTGGTGGGTGAACGTGAGCGCTGACAACACCGAAACCTGCCTCCTCCATGTCAGCCTGCTGTTTACTACCGACTACTATATGTGCCATACAGTGGGCCAAATATATCCCACTGAGGCCACCGTACCATAATAATAAGCCCTCCTGACGACAGAACCGCACTAAAAAGACAATTACCTCTCAAAGTTGTCAGAAAATTTGTCTCATTCGGTCTATTTTTGTTCCTGAGAAGTTAACACTTTGTATTTAACGGCTGAAGACCCCGCCATGACCATATCCGTGGAGCGTAGGCTGGGCCGCAGAACTTTTACCGGTATCACTAGGTCACTAGGCTAGTAGCTCTTAGGCTGAGTTCACATGGGGTTTTTTTGGACCGGATTTTAATATGGAGACCACCTCAGAATCCAGTCCAAAAAACGTCTAGCTGCGACTGGCTCAGTGCAATGCATTCCGCTCTGGATTAGGCCCCAATGAATGGGCCTAGTCTGGAGGGAGTGTCGAACCGCAGACGCCACGGCAAGATAGGGCAGCTCGTTTCTATCTTGTTAGAGCGGCAAAAAAGAAGTGGTTAACGGCTCCCTGTGAAGTCGATGGAAGGCGTTTTTTGGAGCTGGATTCCGGTCCAGAAAACTCAGTGTGAACTCAGCTTTACTCATGATGACACATTGCTACAAGGACACAGCTCTGCAAGCAGGAAGAGGTCACTAAATAAAAGTGCCAATAAGCAGTGTGCAGCTGAGGGACTACATCGCTCTCTTCATACAAGACCTATATGTAGTGCTGGGACTTCCCGCTGCGATAGAGGCCAAGAGAGTAAAGATGAGTAAACTAGTATGTAGTTCATGACAAATTTTCCATAAAATTGGGGTCAGCCAAACCAAAAATTTTTGGTGTTCTCCAACCACAAGTCGTTAGACCCCAGATTATATAGATATAGGCCCATGTGATGCTGGACGAGGTCAGAAGAGGCCACAGCCACCTGTGGGTGAACATCGGGCACGGAGAAAGAAGACCCGACGCATAGGAGAGGTGAGAATTTTGTCCGCACCTCCCTCGGGTCTCTGCTTATATTATGGGATCTAAAGAGACCCAAGTTAATAGAACTTCTAGTTTGGGCCAAACAGACAGTAACTTGTAGGCAAATTAACCATCTACATAATGTGACTCCTCAGACCAGGTCACCACCTTTCATTGCCGCATGGGCCACTAGCCATTGTAGACTGGAGTCAGGATGAGCCATCTGACCAGTATGGGCTTCTGTGGCCCTTAAGCAGCAGGCACAGTTTTTGTATTTTCTGCCTCTTTAATTTTTGTCCTTTCTTGTGTCCTCCACTATATGGCAGTATAAGAGCTCATCTCATCCAATTCCCTTCTGGCCTGCAGGACACTCGGGCTGTGAGTATACAGAGCCGCATCAGGGCGTCCCTGTTTGTACAGGTAGGCGTCATGGGTAAATATGGGGCTTCATTATATCATCAGCTCAGGGCGCTGCGCGGGTGTTGTGTGGTATTATGTAGACGGTCTGGATACTTTTTCGTGACTCCTCGCTGCTGTCGGTGGTTAGGATTTAATGAACAAGTTTCGGGGGGCTGGTAGTGTGCCCTGCTGGAGGTGCTGCACTCTCCAATTTTCATGAACAGGTACTTAAAGGGGTTCTCTGGTTTAGAAAGACAAACCTATTAGGGCCTAGAGTTCTTATAAAACATGAAGCCACATTGAAATATCTTAACATAACTTCCCCTTTAAATATTAACCCCAGCCATGCTAAACAAAACTCACCCTAGCCATTGCTCTGATGGTCGTCCTATATATGAACACAATGAGGACTGTATCATTTACATACATCGTGTTATGGAAAGTCTCTGTGAAGGCAAATTCAGTATGAAGCGTGTAAGTGATCTGTTGGGTGAGCGGTGCCGGCTGCGTCATTCCTCATCCCTGTCATATCAGCAGATTCAAGAGGTGAGCAGAGGAGGAACGTGTCTGTTCAATGGTCAGAGGGTCAGAGGGTTATATACAACGCTGAAACCCCTAGTGATCAGCTGTGATCTATAGGGGAACCTGGCAAAACTGCTCAACTCCTCTACAGCGCCTCCACAGGAGAAATGAAGAATTACACAGTGCCCACTGAAATGAGTGGGCTGCTTATGGAAGACATGGACATGCTGAATCCTCTAGAACAAGAGACACTCTTTGTAGCTGCCTCTGCTTTGGCTTCTTAAAGGTATTTGATATTATTTTGTGAGAGTAAAAATAAAAAACTGGCTGCAGAAAATGTGATAAAGTAAGAAAACAAAAAAGTACTGACCTGTAAAATCACCAAGCGCTCCAGTACCAATGTCTTGTTGGTTCCCAGGATGATTAGTTGTGGTTTCAGAAGTCACTTGCCACATGTAGACAAGGACTTATGGGGGAACCGAGCAAGTGCCCCCCCCAACGATTAGAGTCATATAAGTACTGCAATTCACCTGCTGAGCTAGAGACCCTCACTCTTAAGCAAAAGTGGTTGCCTGTTGTGATTCTGGGTATGAAACTGCATACGTTTCTGCCCCCCTTTGACCTGCAGGGGTAATCACAAAATCAGATTGTCTGTGTGTTATGTAGGCGTAAATCACGTGTCAATACCACATACATACCTGGACAAAATTGTTGGTACCCCCATTTAATGAAAGAAAAACTCACAATGGTCACAGAAATAACTTGAATTTGACAAAAGTAATGATAAATAAAAATTGTTGACAAGCTACAAAGCTTCTGGGAGAATGTCCTATGGACAGATGAGACAAAAATCTAACTTTTTGGCAAGGCACATCAGCTCTATGCTCACAGACGGAAAAATGAAGCCTATCTTGTAAAGAACACTGTCCCGACTGTGACACATGGAGAAGGCTCTGTTATGTTCTGGGGCTGCTTTGCTGCATCTGGCACAGGATGTCTTGAATCTGTGCAGGGTACAATGAAATCTCAAGACTATGAAGGGATTCTAGAGAGAAATGTGCTGCCCAGTGTCAGAGAGCTGGTCTCAGTCGCAGGTCATGGGTGTTGTAACAGGAGAATGACTCAAAACACAGCAAAAAACACCAAAGAACGGCTAAGAGGAAGACATCGGACTATTCTGAAGTGGCCTTCTATGAGCCCTGACCTAAATCTTATTGAGCATCTTTGGAAGCAGCTGAAACATGAATAGGCCCCCTTCACACCCGAGACAACTGTAGCATTTTGCTCATGAGGAGGTGGCCAAAATACCTGCTGAGAGGTGCAGAAGTCTCATTGACAGTTACGGGAATCGTCTGATCGCAGAGATTAACCCAAAAGGTTGTGCAACAAAATATTGTGACGGGAACTATCATTTTTGTCCAGACCGTGTCATGTGGTATATTTAAAAAAAATAAAAAATCTGTTGAAGTGAAAAACAAAATGTCTGACTTTCATTTGTTCATTTTCATAGAATTTTTATTTATTACTACCGTACTTTTGTCAGATTCAAGTTATTTCTGTGACCATTGTGGGGTTTTCTTTCATTAAACGAGGTGGAGCGACAATTTTGTCCATGTGTGTATATCCTGCAGAGGGCGCTGTAGGGATAATGTCTGGCCACATATGAACTCACAACTGATTGCTGGGAGATATATATATATATATATATATATATATATATATATATATATAATAAGAAATAAAAAAATTTAAATAAAACAGCCCCACTAAGTCGCTGACTATTGTTAGACAGTGAACAATATGGAAATGGAAGGTTTTGCTCAGCCTTGTTGCCTTCCTGTTAGTGTTGCTAGGGGTTTCGAACTCCTTGGCGTATGCCTTTCACATGAATGTGCTACTCTTGCTTTATAATCTATTACCTTGTGCACTTTTCTTGTCTTTGGAAAGTTTATTACCCACTAATATGGCTAAATGATGATGTTCTCCTACCTATAGTCACCGCCTCGGAGATCATCCATCTTATGCCTTGTTATATTCACAGTCTGAAAAAGAAATCACATTTTGCTTCATTAAAGTCAAGTCATACACAAGTACTAAAGACAAATGTTTAACACTATAGAACCTCTAGAGCAGACATCTATATCAAGTGTTATTGTTCTACAGACATATATACATCCTATCCTATCCTACTAATATTAATGTGTTTGGATGTTTGTTCCTCAATCACGCAAAAACAGCTGAACGGATTTGAATGATAGTTTGTAACCTCGATTAACACATAGGCTACTTTTTTCCCCAGTCAATGATATGGCTTCACGACTGTTATGAATTTATGTTCACATACTATATTATACTGCTCTTGCAGCAGCTTATCTCAGGTTCTGATAAAGCCAGGTCTGTTATTTCTCTATGTAAACACTCAGCTAACAATCAGTCCATTGTGTACAAGCATCTGCATATTATCTGATTTGCTCCAGCCAGTGCTGACACTGACACACTGGATGGGAAAACACCTTTAATCCACATTGGCAGTTAGATACTTTTAAACATGCCAGGAAAAAGAAAATATAATTTGTTGCAAAATTGTAAAACAATGAGAGCTATGAAGGTAGCCAAAAGTCACAGAGTTCTCCTCAAGCGGAGCTGATGGGGATCATCAACGCCAACAACACGCTCATTATATGGTGTCCCAGCGAGCTGCTGAGATGCCGGAACAATCACGGGTACAGCAAGCAAGGAACAAGTTCAGCAGCAGGACAGCTTAAGAGCTGCCGAAACAGGCAAAACAACGACCAGGAATTTGCTGAATATAGGCGGCCAACAACACGCAGAAGAAGTCACGGGCAGAAGCTAGTGAACATACTGTATATAACAAATATAAGTGCTATAATGCAGGCCTTGAATATAAAAAGTGTAATTACTATAATACTGCCTCCTATGTGTAAGAAGATACCTACTATAATATTGCCCCTATGTACAAAAATATAACTACCATAATAGACCTCCATTCCAGGCATCATCACTACTATACTACTGCTCCTATGTACAAGAATCTAACTACTATAACACTACTCCTATGTACAAGAATATAACTACTATAATACTGCCCCTATGTACAAGAATATAACTACTATAATACTGCTCCTATGTACAAGAATATAACTACTATAATACTGCTCCTATGTACAAGAATATAACTACTATAATACTGCTCCTATGTACAAGAATATAACTACTATAATACTGCTCCTATGTACAAGAATATAACTACTATAATACTACTCCTATGTACAAGAATATACTATAATACTACTCCTATGTACAAGAATATAACTACTATAATACTACCTTCTATGTACAAGAATATAACTACTATAATACTACCTTCTATGTACAAGAATATAACTACTATAATACTACTCCTATGTACAAGAATATAACTACTATATTACTACTCCTATGTACAAGAACATAATTACTATAATACTACCTCCTATGTACAAGTATATAACTACTATAATACTACCTTCTATGTACAAGAATATAACTACTATAATACTACTCCTATGTACAAGAATATAACTACTATAATACTACTCCTATGTACAAGAATATAACTACTATAATACTGCTCCTATGTACAAGAATATAACTACTATAATACTGCTCCTATGTACAAGAATATAACTACTATAATACTGCTCCTATGTACAAGAATATAACTACTATAATACTACCTTCTATGTACAAGAATATAACTACTATAATACTGCTCCTATGTACAAGAATATAACTACTATAATACTACTCCTATGTACAAGAATATAACTACTATAATACTACTCCTATGTACAAGAATATAACTACTATAATACTGCTCCTATGTACAAGAATATAACTACTATAATACTGCCCCCTATGTACAAGAATATAACTACTATAATACTGCTCCTATGCACAAGAATATAACTACTATAATACTACTCCTATGTACAAGAATATAACTACTATAATACTACTCCTATGCACAAGAATATAACTACTATAATACTACTCCTATGTACAAGAATATAACTACTATAATACTACCTCCTATGTACAAGAATATAACTACTATAATACTACCTCCTATGTACAAGAATATAACTACTATAATACTGCTCCTATGTACAAGAATATAACTACTATAATACTACCTTCTATGTACAAGAATATAACTACTATAATACTACCTCCTATGTACAAGAATATAACTACTATAATACTACTCCTATGTACAAGAACATAATTACTATAATACTGCTACTATGTACAAGAACATAATTACTATAATACTGCTCTATGTACAAGAATATAACTACTTTAGTTTTGCTCCTATGTGTAATAAAATGACTAATATATAAAACTGCTCACTCTATACAAGAATATAACTACTACGCTCAACATTGAAATTACAACACCATGAAGGACAAGTTGGAAGGCTATGGAAAATGAGGAAGTAGCTGGTGTTGTTAAAGAGGACCTTTCACGTCCTGGGGCACATGCAGTGTAATACACCGCTAGAAAGCCAACAGTGCACTGAATTCAGCTTATCCTTTCTGTGCCCCCGCTGAAGAGCTATCGGTGCCGTTACCGTAGCTCTTTAGTGTCAGAAGGGCGTTTCTGACAGTCTGTCAGGGGAGCCCCTCCTCACAGTAGCGTCTATTGCGCTGTACTGTGAGAGAAGGTGTTTCTTAACACCCAGCCATAACAATGAGCGGTGAGGAACGCCTCCCCTACTCCTTATAGCACTCGTCCATAGACAAGTGGATACAAATGATTGTGGATACAAACCATCAGAAGGCATTGGCAAAATATTAGGTTACGAGCCAGATGTCCAACTACAGGTGACCTTGCGTCACCGTTCTCGGAGGCTATCATGTTGAACATCAAAAAGTCCTGGAATGGAGGTCTATCCTCTTCAGTGATGAGTCCTGGAATGGAGGTCTATCTTCTTCAGTGAGGAGTCCTGGAATGGAGGTCTATCTTCTTCAGTGAGGAGTCCTTGAATGGAGGTCTATTCTCTTCAGTGAGGAGTCCTTGAATGGAGCTCTATCCTCTTCAGTGATGAGTCCTGGAATGGAGGTTTATCTTCTTTAGTGAGGAGTCCTGGAATGGAGGTCTATTCTCTTCAGTGAGGAGTCCTGGAATGGAGCTCTATTCTCTTCAGTGATGATGCCTGGAATGGAGGTCTATCCTCTTCAGTGATGATGCCTGGAATGGAGGTCTATCCTCTTCAGTGATGATGCCTGGAATGGAGGTCTATCCTCTTCAGTGATGATGCCTGGAATGGAGGTCTATCCTCTTCAGTGATGAGTCCTGGAATGGAGGTCTATCTTCTTCAGTGAGGAGTCCTTGAATGGAGGTCTATTCTCTTCAGTGAGGAGTCCTTGAATGGAGCTCTATCCTCTTCAGTGAAGAGCCCTGGAATGGTGGTCTATCCTCTTCAGTGATGATGCCTGGAATGGTGGTCTATCCTCTTCAGTGATGATGCCTGGAATGGAGGTCTATCCTCTTCAGTGATGATGCCTGGAATGGAGGTCTATCCTTTTCAGTGATGAGTCCTGGTCCACTTCAGTGATGAGTCCTGGAATGGAGGTCTATCTTCTTCAGTGATGAGTCCTGGAATGGAGGTCTATCCTCTTCATTGATGAGTCCTGGAATGGAGGTCTATCCTCTTCAGTGATGATGCCTGGAATGGAGGTCTATGCTCTTCAGTGATGATGCATGGAATGGAGGTCTATCCTCTTCAGTGAGGAGTCCTGGAATGGAGGTCTATCCTCTACAGTGATAAGTCCTGGAATGGAGGTTTATCCTCTTCAGTGATGATTCATGGAATGGAGGTCTATGCTCTTCAGTGATGAGTCCTGGAATGCAGCTTTATCTTCTTCACTGGTGGGTTCCACTTTTCTCTTAGATGCTGTTATAGCCTGATATTGGTCTGGAGACTATGTGGGCAACACCATGAAGAGTCCTTATCAAAGGAACTTCATACCAGTCCAGGATTAATATTATAAAGTGGGTTGACATAATGTATATTATTCGTAACCATTTAGCCTTCATTTCAGTTACACTAACAGGTTGGTGTTACATTGTCCCAGGTCAGCGCCACTCCACATGCTGGTCTTGCTACTATGGGTAGCTTGCGTTGCCTAATTGTGTTCCCATGTCTTGTCGCGTCTCTGGACTCCTTAACATCGAGCACATCTGAAACATCATTGATTAGTAATTTCAGTGAAAGCCACCAGCACCCACTCTTGATAATGTGCATACCCAAATCCATACAGTGCGGTATAATATACAATACTGCCCCCTAGAGTACAAATAATAACGTAGTAAAGTAATGTTCATATAAACCATGCCTCTGTTTTCCCTGATATATATTAGAAAGTTCTAATTTCTTCCGCTCCTCTATGATCGTCTTCCGTCCATTTGTGTATGCCTTTATCGCCCCCCCCAGGATTTCTTGCCCTCCTCTCGTCATTGAGTCCAAGTTTAAATATAAAACAAGTAATCTAATAAAAGAATCAAATTAAGACTCTTTGCACAGATGTACAATCCAAATACAATTTGCCCAAGCATATGTGTTCTCGTAATTGTGCTAACGCTGAAGGTTTTCTCTCCCTTGTAAAGAGCAATTCTCCGAAGAATGTTGGGTCGTCAGCAGAGTCGCCATACTCCACGTACACCATAGTCTATCCGTAGCACATTCTGCGTGTCATCTATTAATCTCAGCCACCAGTTTAGGATAGTCCATAAATATCTGATTGGTGGGGAGTCGAGAGTCAGCCCCTGTACCTATCAACTGTATGGGACCACTTACAACATCTATAGTAGTATACCCAACACAGGTTCGGACGCAGAAAGCGCTGGTCTCTGTATAGTGGGTGCCTAAGTTACTTCATTGGGAGCTGTGCTGCGGTACTGGCACCAAGCCATTATACAGAGGGCAGAACCAACTGCTTTCAACCCCATGTTGGGAATGGTATAGGCACTGGGGGCGGTGGTCTGCACCCGCAACTGCATTTTTATGGACTATGCTAAAGATAGGCCATGGAATCCTAAATCCTGTAAAACCCCTTCAATGGCCTACCAAAGTGTCGGTCAGGGGGTTAAAAAATATATTGTTATGCATGCTCCTCCCCCTTTCCTAATTATAACAACAGAGGAGTCACATGACCTAACTATCTTTCTCAGTCCTCCAGTTGGCACTTAGTGGGTCCATTTGATGGTCCATTTAATAGCTTGGATAGGCTGGGGCGAATAATTCAATAGTTTGGATACTCTGTTTTGGGATTAGGTGCTATTTTTATTACCACTTGTACAATTCCCCTGTGATAGGATTTAATTTTCCTACAACACCCCCAACGGGGAGATAGTTACGTGAACTAGCCCAAGTTAAAGGGCTCCATTGTGGTTTTTACTATGGTCCCTCTACCCTCTCTCTGTGTTGATACGCATAGTACTGTAGTATAGACACCAGCCATTGTCGACTTTAGATGAGGAATATGACATGGGACGTGACTGCTGATCTCCTTGTGGGTGGATGACAGTGAAGTATTGGCTCTGATATACCCAGAAGATTTCTAAGACGCTGATGAATTATTTTTGCAGGAACACATGAGTATTGGAGTCTTCCATCAACCTGCCATGCACAACGCCAACCAAGGTGTATCTAGAAGTACTTCATCAATGACATTCGTACTCCTGAGATTATGATGTACAGTAATAAAAGCCATCAGTATAATACATCATTATATTGATGAGTAGTAACACGGAGTTTCTTTTTGGAAAGTAGCCGTGTGTACGGGGTGTAGGTACAGATGACTGGACACTGTGAGACTTAGGTAGGTGTAGAGGTCTTGAGTTGGGTACGGTTTGGTTATGCTCTGGTAATTTAGAACTAGATTGTTTTTTACCGAAAAAACTAAGCCGGAGTCAGTGCCAGGCCAACCTGGGCTTCTTCGGCCCATGGCAACGTAAGTAGACTGCCTCTACAAATGTTGACCTCAGGTTGGGTAGATAGAGGTCAAAAGGTAAGGCTGGAGACATTACCGAAGATCAGAGCGGTTGACTTTGGGAGGAATTACTGGCGACAGAGCAGGTAGGGTAGACACGTCACTGTCCAAAAATTGGGAACATTGAATTTCAATATACCGATCCTCACCTAAGGATCTCCTCATAAGCCCTCCACACCAGGGGTATGACAATAGACCCCATGGGGCACTGGCATAGATGGACTCCATCCCTTTTTGACCCATTTCTAATAAGACCTTGCAATTTCTAGGCCTATAAATAATTCGTAATTATTGTTCTTGAAATTGAAGATGATCCGCTCATAACCAGAGGACTGTAATTACATTTTTCATTCCCCAAGATGACCCCAAAACATTTCTTTAGACGTGGGAAGAAAAATCCATCATGCCTTAATGAGACAACTTGCTTGGTTTTATATTTCGCGTTATAAACTACATTGCCCGAAGCAATTAGGAGGATTATAATAAAACATAAGCAAAGATTACATGTACGGCACGCTGATTCCAAGGCTTACCGCTCTCTGATGTGATCTATGGATCATTAACCCTTTGTGTGAGAACTGCTGGTGGCTCAGAGACACTGTAAGGGTCGTATCGATAGGGGTCCAAGAGCTGTACCCAATGTACTAGAAAGGGCTCCAGCGTCTTCCTTCCGAAGAATGACCATGGAGATCTAGAAATGGGAGTTGCTTAGAAATGGTGCTATAGTGACATTTATACTCACTCAAGGCTTGGTTGATGGTTGAACAACTATGGAGTGAACGTTCTTCCAGTAAATGATCATCTTGGTCAACACTATGATTCATTGCTCAAAGTGGCCATATATGTTCAATTATTTTGGGTCGAGAAAAGACCGGAAGGGACATTCCTTATTGAGTAAATAAAAGATCTTTCACACATAAGACCTTTTTTGGAAAATCATTTGTTCCATGGGTCAAAAGTTTTAACCATAGCCAACTTCCGTCTAGACGCTTGGTTGCCTACAAATGCTCATTCATTAATTGATTCCACCCGATGAACGTTCTTTGTGGTTGAAATCGTCCATTTTGGTCAACTTCTGTCTAATATGGAAGGGCACATCTCCTTGATATGATTGGTAGGTAGAGGTCCCATCTGTGGGATCATCACCTTTAGGGAGGATGGGGTTCACTGACCACCGTATGGCAATGGGAAGAATATGCAAATCTGTCTTCCATGATGTAATTAGGAAGTCAGCTGCTGTTGCCTTAG
This sequence comes from Leptodactylus fuscus, assembly GCF_031893055.1. Taxonomy (NCBI): domain Eukaryota; kingdom Metazoa; phylum Chordata; class Amphibia; order Anura; family Leptodactylidae; genus Leptodactylus; species Leptodactylus fuscus. The sequence goes on along the minus strand of NC_134266.1, from coordinate 26,585,842 downwards.
TGTTGCAAACCAATAAAGTGCTCTCACTGGAATGTGCAAGCCTGTCTTCCCTGATGTAGTTAGGAAGACAGAACTCCAGTGAAATAACCCAATAAAGGCTGCTCCCTTTTGCATCATGCTCGACCTTCCAAGAGGCCTTTGTTTTGCAATGACGCTGGGATTATTACCAGGTATAGTCTCTCAATCGAGGACGGCCATTTCAATGTACTTGCATCTCATCATCTCTATGTAGAGAGGACTATAACCTGGTAGAGGTGAGAGGCTTAGACAGGGTTAAGGGGATATTGTCACTCCTTAGGGAGAGACCACCATATAGGTGTGTGGAGACTTTGCCACTTTGCCACTGTATGGCAAGTCAATGTAGATTCATAGTTGGTAGGGGGAGCATTCCTGCTGACTTGTTTCTGTAATTCCCAAAGACGTTAAAGGGATTGTCCATCAAGGAAAAATTTTGCCAGTGGGCAATAAGAAGCAATATGACCCTTCACTCCTATTCTGATCCGGGCAGGTCCCCTGTGGGTCTGTTTCCTGGTCCCTCTTGATACAATTGTGTGGACAACTCTGCAGTTAATCCTTTTCTACATTTGGGCAAATTGACTTTTATTGTAATTATTATTATTTTGCTCATTATAAATGCAGAATCTTGTTGTATTTTTAGGTCATCAGTGAATTTGAAGCTGCCCCGGACTCCTTTTTCTATCGAATACCAAATCTGAGCCGAAACAGACAATACAGTGTTTGGGTGGTGGCAGTGACGGCGGCCGGCAGAGGCAACAGCAGCGACATCATTACGGTCGAACCAACAGCTAAAGGTAATATTTTTTATGTTTTCTACTTCTAATAGGGTCTTTATTTCAGAAGACAATCCAAAAAATTTGGGTTGGGACAAAGTACAGGAGTAGAAGTCGGTTCTTTAGGGCTTAATGATTGGAGAAATCACTGGAGCTCTCAGGGCTGTAGAGTTGGGGCTAGTTTTGGGGGAGTCGGAAAAAAGTTAATATTATCGGGTGTTATTCTAGGCCCTTTTATCAATTTTTTTTGCTTCATAAGCTCTTGTTTCTGTTTTGTTGCTCTCTGAATTTTTTTTACAGAAGGAAAGGTACTTTGGTGTTCTTGCTTGACCATGGCTGTCAACCATTTATGAAGGAGTCAGAGACAAAGATGAAGTCTGAATCGCTGGTTTGGACTTCTGATAGTTGTTGCATTCAGCGTTTGGGTCACCCTAAGGAATATAATTACTATAGTAGTCATGGGTAGGAGGCATTAGCCTCCTATTTGTTACGTTCCTCACCACCACCATTGACCTCATCCATCTTGGTTAAAATCTGGTAGTCCATGTGAGGCCTAAGATCTTATGCTTATGGTGTGAAGACCATGTTGCCTGTAATCAACAAATTTACCAGATTTACTGGTTTCTATTAGGCAAACTGAAAAGCATTATTGAAGTAATTGTAAAAAATTATTATTATATTATTATTGTTATAAGAAAATTATCTTTTTACTCGTTTTTCCAACTGCTTGCTTGATCATTCTGTGATCCCACTGTTTGCCAAGTAATGGCTTAGTCAGGCTTTAGGCCACTGTTTAGTAAGACACTTGGTGACTCTATGTGATCTTCATAAAGTTTTGGCTACTTGGTTGTGTAAAAGTGAACCAAGTGTGAAGTCTGTTCTGGTGAACGACTGTTACGACGATGTAGCCATGAGATGATCTTTCACTAGGAATGTTCTTTCACGATCCTATCATGTAACGTGCACCATACATAGTTCAAGGTCTGCCAGTCCGGATGAAAATTTTAAACATGGCCGACTCCTTGCCAATGGTTCATCTATGGTCAGAGAAAACTATTGTTCAGCCTTAAATTTAATCCAAAAAGTCATCGTCTTGGTTGAAGTCGTCCATTTAGATCAATATTAGACTAGTGTATATGGCTGCCTTTGCTCCTACTGGGTTTCGGGGGCGTATTGATTGTGTTTTCTTTGTTTTTACTTAACTCTGTGCCTCACGGCTGGGAACGTTCTGCCAGAGTCTCTCTTTAATTTTCCTGAGTTTAATGTTAGAAGACAATGACTGCTCACCAGTGGAGAACATCACTTAATGTTCCTTCTCAACACGAGTCCTATAGGCTTTTATAAGATGCTGTCGCGTGCAGAGCCGGTAATGTGCCGCAGATGAAATTCTTATTTTTACATTAAAATAGTTTTGCCTGATCGCCTTAATACAGAGTGCGTATTTTCCCAGGTCGTGTTCTCCCTTCTACGGTCTGGCCTCGTTCCTTCTCTTGCCTATAAACTTTGATTTTCTTCTCTTATCTTGCTCTAGTGATCCCCCCCGGGGGTATGAGTATAACTAAAATATCATTATAATACTCGCTTCTTGTACTCTCGAAGACAGAGCCAAAAAAAGCTCAAAAAAATTCTACTCGTGGCCATGGAAGAGAAGGATTTTTTTAATATCTTGTCTGAGTTGCATCCAGCACCAGTACCTGGAGGCTTCGGAGAACTTAATTTGTCTGTTTTGTTTGACTCCCTGTGTTCCAGCGTCTCCGCGATAGCTTCTCTAAGCTTGAGTTAGCTGCGGTAATGGATGTCTATGGCAGGATTCGCGGCGGGGAGGCTCTCAGCAGCATCAAAAGCTCATTATCACGCTCATTATTTTCCCTGCAAACTAAAGGAGAGTGACAAGAACCGAATGAAAGCTGAACATTCTCTCCGAGCCCATGCGCCAGGACGTGTTATGCTTTCAAACACCAAGCATCAACTTATTTCCTAATAATTCGAGAAGAAATATGTAATTAAGGAGGCCGCCGAGATGTTGTCACAATCTGTTGAAGGATTTCAGGAACCCTGTGTTAGGGAAGGAGAAGAAATGACTTGAAAAGTTCTCCTGAAAGTCATCGCTGACTCATGACTAGAAGGCTAACGCCTAGAAGACTTAGGCCATATATGAAGGTCTGTGTTGGTCTTTACCCATTGCACATTCCCTAGTTGACTCAAAGTAACAAGTTTGTCAAGGGCCCTACACCCCTATATTGTCTTATGTACCAATTCTCCAGGACTGTGCCCAATTGAAGTTCTTCATTCGAAAAGAGGTCTTCCAAAGGGATACCAAAACCACATTTGGGATTGTAGTAAGGTCTACCCCCATTGGCTGCCACATTAGTGAAGATACCTGTTGGCAGGAACGCTCTCCTCTCCTTCATCGTTGACCTTCCACCAATCCATTCTCATCTCCCAGAACTCTACAACCTAATAATTTTTTAACGCTTTGTGTGTCATATTTGTTTCTCCTTTGAGCTGTGGCCTTCAATCTTGACATGAGGAGAAACATGAAATACAAGCAAGAATACACTCATTGCCAGAAAAATTCCACATCAAGAATTGGTTGTTGTCCTGGTGAATCTTTTTCAGTGTAACTTTAATGATGATGTACGGAAGTGATGACAATATTATAGCAAAGGAAGTTTATTGGGGAAACTGTACAATTGGGTGGAGGCTCTAGGATCTTGTTGGCGCTTCTAGCTTGGATACAAGATGAGATACAGCAGGACATGGAGGTATACAGGTTCCGTATGATCTCTGTATCGCAGCTGATCCCATAAATATATATATATATATACATATATATATATATATATATAAATATATATATATATATATATAATGAGTTTCTGTCTGTCCTTTATGCGCAATCAAACGACTGAACCAATCTTCACCAGATTTGGCACACAGATACATCAGGTGTCCAGGAAGATTTTAGACCAGGCCTCAACTCTCTCGAACTTACCATTCCGAAGATACAGCATTTCCGAAACAATGACCAGCAGGAGCCAATACAAACTGCCCAAACACACGGTCACTCCACATGCACAATCCAACACTGATATCCAAACTGAGATACACACATCAGAGGATTAGATACGCGGCTCAGCAAACTGTACCACACGCCGGAGGATTAGATATGCGCCTGAGCACACAGTACCACACACTGGAAGATTAGATACGTGCCTCTTGCTCACAGTACCACATGGCTGAGGATTAGATACGCGCCTCAGCACACAGTACCACACGCCGGAGGATTAGATACACGCCTCAGCACACAGTACCACACGCCGGAGGATTAGATACCCGCCTGAGCATACAGTACCACACATTAGAGCTTTATTCCAGGTTTTCATAGCAACCCAGCCATTTTCCTTCACTGCTGTATGTCAGCTTTAAAGGGGCAGGGTGCTGTGGATGACACTGTTACACAACAACCGATCGCAGGTTTTTCACTGATATCCAAACTGAGATACACATAATCACATGACGCTTATGGACATACACACAAACAACATACAAAATACCCCAGTGCAAAACTGGGCAATTCTTATGGGGCCACTGCACAAAAAAAAATTTAATATACCTGAACAAAGCCAAGTCTTTCTGCTAGTGGGTTATAAATCTGTTGACCAGGTAGAACACGAAGTGTTGTAATCTAGTAGAGACAACCCTGCCGGGGGAACCCTTGTGTATGTGTGGGCGAGCATTATCCTGCTGAAACATGCCAGTTGTCCTCCATCTAATTAGAGCACACCCGTAACATTTACATATCTAACTGAGACATCTCTGCAGGACTAGTTTTGCAGTGATTCGAGGTCTTATCTGGGTGCAATATTTATTTATTTTTGCCAATTAATATATATAGAATTGCCGTTGCTTGATGTTAGTGTGGCAGGATTTAGGAATTAGAAGTGCCAATAGGCGTCATCTATGTTGAGAACAGCGCCCCTGTGAAACGTGGCCGCTTTTGCATTCTCTCCATTGACCTGGCTGTTTTCTAAACTCCCTTTAATGGGTTATGAGCAACCTCCTATAAATGAGATTCTATTTCTCCAGGGGCGCACTAGTGGAATTTCTTATTTCTTTGCAATATGAATGATGACAGTAATTTAGACAAAAATGGCTCCAAACTGGAAACAGTCCTTGAATTTTGCCGATCATATAGAACTTTTCCTTGATATGGCTTCCATTTCCCGTACATTGGTCCTGGCAGTGCTATATACATTACAGTGAACACATCGACTGAGCACTGGACCTTCAGGGAATGATTTATAGCAAATATGGATTCTGTCCAGTCTCTCCTCATTAAACTTTTTTTTTACTTCTTAGGTTCCTGTATAATATACATTGGGTCTCATATCTCCAAAAAAAAAAAAGTCCTCCTTTCCGATAAAAACCAATCTGACTTCTTTTTCCCATGGTCTCTTATAAGTCTCTCTATTGCAGATAGAACTTCCTCTGACTATTTCAGTACATGTAATTACACTAATGGTAGTCACCCATATAGAGAGTCGAGTTTCTTGCAGGCCTCCTGAATTCTCACATCCATCAGGAAACTTAGAGGAGTTGGATCAGGGGGTAACTACCGGGTAGCAGTGGTAACGGATGCCACAGGGCCCAGGACATTAGGGGGCCTGCGGGCTTCTCATGTCTGTGGGTTTTTTTTTTTTTTTTTTTAATAGACCGTTACCTGCTGAAGTAGCCCCAGCAGTTAATGGACCCTACTTACTTACCCTGCGCTTCCCCTTCTGTGGGCCCATGAACCCAACAAACGCTGCTATCATCATACTCTGGGGTCTTTACAGACCCCGGAGTATAACGATCAGTGGTCCAGGAGAGGTGAGGGAATATAAAAAAAACACTGTTATTTACCTCTCAAGCGCTCTGGCAAGCTTTGGGCCTGTTTGGTGACGTCACAGATGTCACATGGCCCAGGCCAGTGTCATTATGCTTTGTGACCCAACATTGAAAAGATCTGAAAAGACCTCAGAGTATAATAATTGTTCATGAGTGGTCCACAATGGGGCATAATAATGTGTGCTGGGGCCACTGTGGAGCATAATACTGTGTGCAGGGGCCACTATGGGGCATAATATTGTGTGCAGGGGCCACTATGGGGCATAATACTGTGTGCAGGGGCCACTATGGGGCATAATACTGAGTGTAGGGGCCACTATAGGGCATAATACTGTGTGCAGGGGCCACAATAATGTATGCAGGGGCACTATGGGGCATAATACTGTGTCCAGGGGCCACTATGGGGAACAATAGTGTGTGCAGGAATGTGGTTTGTGTGGGGGGGTCAGAGGGCTGGGGGGGCCCCATGTGAAATGTTCGCCTTTGGGCCCCATCACTCCTAGTTTCCGAGTTGGATATAATACGTAGTTACATAGTTACATAGTAGCAATAGTAGCAATTGAGATACGTCATTGGAATTTGTAGATGTGGTGAGAGGTCCTCTTTAAAGGCCCTTTCATGTCTGGAATAAGGAACCTTTGATATTTATAGGGGAAACTAGACCAACTTCCATAGTGGAGGTCCTCAAGTGAGGCGTCTGACTATCTGAAGACCACATATTCTATTTAGCCCAGGAGATATCTTCATGAGACAACTGGCTGTACACTTGCTTTACGATAACAACGTTGTTGACTTGGAAGTCTTGTGACAACATTATGGTAAGACACCGTTGTTGATAGAGACATCCTCATTCATGTCCTAAATAAGTCATTGGAGCTAGAGGACGCCATAAAATGCTATAACTATAAGCCCTTGATATTTTATCACTGATTTTATATTCTCTTGGCAAGTCTTTCTGGTTTGGGACACAGCCATGAAGAGGCTTGAAAAAAACTGAGTTGTAGATGTATACTTGTCCATCTAGAGCAAGGTTTCTTATTGTTCCTCGGGACACTCCAAAGGCCACGATGAAGTGGATCCTCTAGGTCCAATTTTTTTGGGGCTGACTAGACTGTGATACAGAATTTAAGACTTCTGTAAAACCTTATTAGTTGGTAAGGCCTTTCCTGATTGGATCTCCATATAGTCTATACATGCAAACATTTTGTAGTTGGGTACAGGGAGACAGGTGCTCGAAGAACACTATAGAATTTTTCAGGCAAGTCCGCATCTTCCCCCTTAAAGACGTGACTAGGGTTGTGCCAATCTTGAGATTTCAGGATCGAATTTAAAATCCGATATCCGATCATTTTCCAGCCGATCCCGATCGTGAAATTTGCTCGATCGCCGATCGGAATCCGATCTTTTCCAATCGCTCAACCCTATTAATGAGATATACATGAATAGGGTTGAGCCTGTGAGAGAGTGAAGGGTGTGGTCTGGGAAGACAGGTACATTTCAGCCAGGCACCTAAAGGGTGTATGGTAAAGATTCACACCAGGGAGGTCAGCTGACTAATCAGGCCCTAATAACAGTCTGTGTGTATAGACTAGCAGGGTGGCACCACACAGAGTTGAACTGTCCAGACTGGACCTCCAAAGCAGGTACTGTGCCACCCATTTTTGTTGCCAAGGTGGGAGACTGCTAGTCAGTCTCCTGTATAGTCAGGGAAAAGTTTCCTTACGTTTAAGTTAGTTTTCTCAGCCGAGAAGGATTTTGTTTTTGTTTATCCTGTGGCTTTGCAAAAGCAGTGTATGCGTTACATGTGAATAAAGCCTGAACTTGAGTGAAATCCAGTGTCTTTGTCCCTGTTTCCTGCACTGCTACAAGCATCTACCTGAGCGATTCCCCACAAGCCGTTATTCCAATCGCGTTATTCCAATATTCGTAATTCCAATCGCAATCATGAAATTTACTCGATCGCCAATCGGAATCCGATCTTTTCCGATCCTGATCGCTCAACCCTAGACGTGACACAGCCCTTTTTGACATAAGCAAGCCAATGTGCAGGTCAAGATCCTTTTTGCAGAACATGACCAGAACAGTGTGCCCATATCATGATAGGGAGCCTGGTAGATGCGGATCTACTCTGCTGACTCCAGCATGTCCTTATATTTAGGAGCCTCTCATTCTTCTGGGAGAGTTGGCAACCATGGTATAGTCACCAAATGGCGACAGGTGGATTCTAAGGAAGAACATGAAGCAAAGTCAGGAACGTAATCATGGGTCGTCAACAAATAATGTCAGGATCCAGTAAGATGGAGGGCAAGACAGAAGCATAGTCAGGAATAGAAACCAGGGACCAAGTGACAAATCTAAAAGACAAGACAGGAGCATAAGCCAGGAACAAGACCGAGGTCAAAACCAGAAGTCAGACACACTGTCAGTATACAGTGGAATTATTACCAAGCAGGGTGTAGAAACAAGGGCCACCTTACGTAGCCCACCAGGACGTAAAGCCACCTGCGTTGCCGGCTTGCCTTGGCATCCTGACACCCTATCTGGACAGGGAAGGAGAGCCAATGCAGTAGCAGAAAGAAGCCATTACATGATAGAAGAGGCCTTCACAACAATTGGCCCCTGGCCATAGCACTTAATAGGTTTCACCAAGCTTACAGGCTACACTAAATCCAGTCTAGTGCAGACATCGCTACCGAAGTGTCACCGGGCCATTACTAAGGTAATTAATTAGATTCGTTATGAGCAATGTTAAGTGTCCGAATATGATGAATTACTGTCCATACAGGAGCACGCCGGTAAGTCCCAAATGTTCTCACATTTTATATCCAAGCTAAAGTTTCTCTAATGTGTAAGCAATTTGCAAAAATAAAAGGGTAACTGTGGAAGCCTAGTCACCTTCGGGACGTGAAAGGACGTGTGCAGGAGCCAGAGGTGGCGGCACATTTAATAATTCATGTTCCTGGTTTAATTTCTAGAATTAAAAATTTTGGACATTTTACCCCTTCCCCCACCATATACTGTAAAACAAAGCCGGAGAATAAGATCGCCAGCATCTGGTTTCCTTTCTCCTGCCTTCAAGGACGACCTTGTGCGGAGAATCACCCTCTGTATAATAAAAAGCAAACTCAGTCTGAGATGAACGGCTTGGTAATGCGCCTGAGATCTTTCAGTAGGACCTTTATTGTCACTGTAATTGCCTGTTATCGGCCATTAGTGGTTCTATACTTTGTTTTTTAATGTTTTTTTTATTGTTTTGCTGTGGAATTTGCATGTACATGTAGAAAGTCCTAAAATGACTGAACATAATGCCTACCTGGACTTGTTATCTAGAATGCTTGTAACTAAAAAGCTCCTCGTAGTCTACAGACATTATATGATGCCCATACACTGTAGATGGAAGCCCTCCATAAGGGCCAATGTTTTGTTCTGGATAGGCAGTCACTATGTCTTTGTCCGACATCTCTATAAGGGCAAGCAGTGTCTTGTGGATAGGTAAGTACCATGCTGACACCTCTTTAAGGGCAATGGTTTGTTGATGATAGGAAATAACTATGCCCAACACCTCCATAAGGTTCAATGATTGGTTATGGATAACCAGTCACCATGCCCAACACTTCCATTAGGGTCAATGTTGTTTTTGTGGAAAGGTAATCACCATACCCAACACCTCCATAAGAGCCAATGGATTGTTGTGGACAGTCTTTTACCATACCCAACGCCTCCATAAGGGTCAATGATCGGTTGTGTGTAGGCAATCATCATGCCTGACACATCCATAAGAATCAATGGTTAGCTGTGTATTGCAGTCACCATGCCCAACACCTCCCAAAGGTCAATGGTTGGTGGTGTATATGAAGACACCATGCCTGACACCTTCATAAGAGCCTGTGGTTTGTTGTGGATAGTTAATCACCATGCTCAACACCACCACAGGGGTCAATGGTTGGTTATGGATAACCAGTCACCATGCCCAACACCTCCATAAGGGTCAATGGTTGGTTGTGTGTAGGCAGTCACCATGCCTGACACCTCCATAAGGGTCAATGCTTGGTTGTGGAAAGGTAATCACATTGCCTAACACTACCAAAAGGGTCGACTGCTTGTTGAGAATAATCAATCATACTGCAGACACCTCCATAAGGTCCATAGGTTTGTTATGGATAAGCAATCTCTTTATCTCACACCTTGAAAAGGACCAATGGTTTGTTATGAACTAGGAATCACCTTCATAAGAGCCAATGGTGCATATTATGCTGATGGACAATCACCATGCCAGACAAAAAATATCCTTCGAAAATTACGTTGGATTCATTGGATTTTTCCTATTGCTTATTCATAATCATCAATGTCCAGCCTTGTCTCCATAGTTTAAGTATACTGTAACAAATGTAGGGTTTCTTGTAGGGATATGTTTTATAAATACATCAAATATATTGTTTAAGAACCAGAGAGAAAGAGGAAAAGAGAGAGAATCTGCAGCTGCATCTCCCTCCTCTCCTTCCTGCCTGCTTACCATTTACTGTATTACATCAAATATACATTTTGGTTGGTAAGTGAGGAGGTTTCTGAACATCTACAGAAAGGGGAAAGGGGTCCTAAATGCTGCTGAAGGAACATACCATGTCTCCTTCAACCCGTCTACTATGGATTATGGGATCACGGGCTTGTTCCAGTACCACCAGTAAATCTCCACCATCCTAGACCTGGTAGATTGGTCATAGGTCCGGGGAGAGTTCCTTGGTGCCATCCTCTTCCTATATGAATGTATAACCTCTAGAAAGCCATAAAACAATTGCTTATTAATCTCATGTTTTCCTCGACAGCTCCTGCTCGCATTCTAACCTTCAGTGGCACCGTGACCACACCATGGATGAGAGATATTGTCCTGCCCTGCAAAGCAGTTGGAGACCCTTCCCCAACAATCAAATGGATGAAGGAAAGGTAACCAGCAACCGAATGTGCCAAAGCCTCCATCCCATCCCCCAAAAACCTGGTAGTGTTAAGATGTAATAGTTTAAGAAGTAAACCCTAGTCATAAGCGATTGGCTCCAAAGTCACCTCCATTTTAGGTCGTCTTCCACCATATTATCATTGTGTGAGGACCTTGACCTACAATTAGTTTCTTAAATACTCTTATGGGCCAGACCGACTCCTCTATTGCCATTGTCCACCTTTCATCTTGTGACCTCTGTTTCAATCAGGTATTGCACAGTCAGGTTTTAGGACAAGGTAATTCATGGGGAAAATGTCAACTTGGAATCAATATCCCAGTTTTATGGTGACATAGAGCTTCGACATCTTCAACAACCCAGGCCTGCCAGATCTTGTAGCCTTTTGCGGGATCAATACAGAATTTATTAAGTTTTGACATATCTCAAAGACTGTAGGTTTGGAACGGTCTCTTAACTATCATAGAGATCCCATGTTAGGTGGTCATGTAAGTGATCAGCTGTAATCTGCTCAATGTCCCTACAGCACCACCTTGGGTGAAGTGAAGTATTACACGGTGTCCTTCCAAATCAGTGGGCTTTCTGCATCGAATAGGACAGGTCCTCCAGAGAGACACCATCCGTAGCCACTAGTCAGGTGATAAGGATCCAGAACACCCAATATCCAATGTATATGAATTTCTTAATAGCATATATATATATATATATATATATATATATATATATATATATACAGTATATATATCCATTTTCTTAACTGGACAAACTTTTTAGGTCAGGTAACAAGAGTGGTGACGGGAAGATAATGACGTTCTTGGGATCAGACTGGAACCAGAACTGTAGATAGTGACAAGCACTAACCGAAAGCTTGTACCAAGAGTCAGGACTAAAAGTGCCATCACACAATAAGGTTGGGTGCCAAAGAATGTCTCAATATCATCTATTGGGAGAATGAAGGATCGGCCATGTTGAGTTTTACACGCCCCATCCTTTTTCTTCTCTGGACACACGAGTCACCTCTAGAAGTGCCTGACTGTGGCTTAATCCTCTATCCCTATTAAAGGAAGGAGTCACTTTTGGCCAAGAGCTAAGACTACTCATGATCCAGCTGGAAAGTACTGAAGTGAGCAAGCCAAGGTGACATAACTGGATGGCTACCTCTGGGGCAATGCCGTTCCTGACTATAGTCCAGAGGGTTAATTCGGAGGGGCTTCTTGTACCCATATTTTAAGTGTTCATAGTATCATCTGGACTAGGGTTGATCCGATCTTGAGTTTTCAGGATCCCGATCGCTCAACCCTAATCTAGACCCATGTGTCACTATGCTGCCGGAAGCACAGCTCAGACCACAGGGAATACAGATCTTACATCCAAAGTACAGACTCTTAAAGGGGTTGTCCAGGGATAGGCCATAAATATCTGATTGTGGGAGCTCCTAGATGTTCAAGGATATATCTAAGCTATAGAGAGGCTTCCATGTGAGCAGAGCTGTAGCCAATATGCAGGTACTGTATAGTCTGCAAACAGGATACATCATTGTAGGAATCAATTGTTGGCCCCCCATTGATTAGATATTTATGGCCCATCATAAGGATAGGTCATACATAAAGAATTCCTTTAAACACTGCCGATTCTGGATCAAGGTAATACATGGGTAAAATGTAATCTCTGAATCAATATCGAGACCAGTCACAGTTTTATGGTGAGCTGGATCTCCCTTGCTGAACCAGTCAAAAGTTTCAAATTTTGGCACAAAAACAGCAAAATTCACAACTGACAGAACCTGATATGAAACTTTAAAAGATTATACAAGAGATATAAAAATAAATCTATTTCCCTGGAATCGGCGCCGCACCTGCACATGCCCCTTGTCTGGTATTGCAGCTTCGTCTCATGTAAGTCACCAAGTCTAGGCTGCAATACCAGACACAACCTCTACACGTGAGTGGCGCTGTTTCTGGGGGGGGGGGGGAAGAGAAGTTATTCTCTCTAATCGCTTCTTCACTGTTATTTTAACACGATCTGTGTTAGGTTAACACCAAAAACCTTGTAGAGCTTGGCCTATGCCTGTGAGGTAACGCCGTTACAGTGACGGCGCATTATTTGTACGTCTGTCTCCTTTAAGGCAGCTGCGACACTGGGACAGATGGGGCCATTCATCTGTTCGAGCGATCCGCGGCTGCTGAAGAATGGTTTCACAAATATGATGGATGAGCGGCATATGGCAGATATCCAGTCCAACTGCGAAATTAACTGTATCATTTACTGTTTATCCGAGGAGGCGGAAGAGGGTTATGCAAAGTCATGAATCTTTATCGCACTCTGAGATGTGATATAAAGGAAGGGAAGTTTCACTCGCTGGGAGTAAGGACCGACGTGCCAGTAGTTTAACCCTTGCCTTCTGTACGGCTGGCATCTTGATGGGTGGAAAGTAAATAACCCGCAGGTCTGGAGCTGCCAGCGGCGCGTTTACTGCTAGAACGACAGCTGCACAAAACACCTGACATCAGAGACAACAGCGGGAAGACAAGTGGGCTAGAAACGTCTATGTGTCATTTGGCGCTTCCAATGAAAGTAAATGTAGGGGTTTTTTGCTACTTTTTAGGTTGTGTTCACTTTCGCAGTGGGAGCTGAACTGCAGTACTGACGCTCGGACTTGGAGCCAAGGACTGGTCCATGTGGGGCCGGTTGTTACCCCCTCTGACGACATCTTTATGATCATCCTACATATAGGCCATAAATAATAAAAAAAAATGTGAGCAACCCCATTAAGGCCAGGGCCCAACACAAAAACTGCAGCATTTTACAGTCCCTGCAAAGTCCCTGCAAAGTGAATGGGATTCTAGACAGTTCCATCCACACATTGCAAAAAAAATAACCGCAGCGGAAATGCTGCAATTTTTCGCCACAGTCCTTAGCCTAAAGGGGGTTTCCAGACCCAATTTGATTGATCACAGGATAGGCTGTTAGTATGTGATGTCTTGGGGTCTGATACATGGACCCCAGCCATCATCTGAGTCCTATACGGATTGATTTTAATAATGCAAAATTACAGATGACAAGGTATTGACTATGGTTGCCCATAGGCAGAAACCACTAACCAACATGGTGATTGGAGAAATGTTTGGCCAGTAACACATAGAAATTCAGTGTTTGGTCCCATTAGTCAGAAGCCTTTGATAAAAATATGATATGCAAAGCAAATAAATCTGACTCCTCATTCCCGAAGGATTTTGATTGTAATTCCTTTAATATATGATTTTTGTTTCCTGTGAGGTAGTAACGGGACACCCAGTCTAGTAACGAATGATGGGCGAAGAAGCGTCTACAGCAATGGAAGCTTTATCATCCGCACCGTGAAAGCAGAAGATTCTGGGTATTACAGCTGTTCTGCCTCAAACACCTGGGGATCAGAGGAGATTGTCCTAAATCTGCAGGTTCAAGGTGAGAAGATTACTATAATACTGACCCCTATGTACAAGAATATAACTACTATAATACTGCTCCTATGTACAAGAATATAACTACTATAATACTACTCCTATGTACAAAAATGTAACTATTTTAATACTACTCCTATGTACAAGAATATAACTACTATAATACTGCTCCTATGTACAAGAATATAACTACTATAATACTGCTCCTATATACGAGAATATATCTACTATAATACTATTCCTATGTACAAGAATATAACTATTATAATACTTCCCTTATGTACGAGAATATATATACTATAATACTGCCTCCTATGCACAAGAATATATCTACTATAATACTGATCCTATGTACGAGAATATATCTACTATAATACTACTCCTATGTACAAGTATATAACTACTATAATACTACTCCTATGTACAAAAATATAACTACTATAATACTATTCATATGTACAAGTATATAACTACTATAATACTGCTCCTATGTACAAGAATATAACTACTATAATACTATTCCTATGTACAAGAATATAACTACTATAATACTACCTCCTATGTACAAGAATATAACTACTATAATACTGCCCCTATGTACAAGAATATAACTACTATAATACTACTCCTATGTACAAGAATATAACTACTATAATACTACCCTCTATATACAAGAATATAACTACTATAATACTGCCCCTATGTACGAGAATATATCTACTATAATACTGCCTCCTATGTACAAGAATATACCGGTAACTACTATAATACTACTCCTATGTTCAAGAATATAACTACTATAATACTGCTCCTATGTACAAGAATATAACTACTATAATACTACTCCTATGTACAAGAATATAACTACTATAATACTACCTCATATGTAAAAGAATATAACTACTATAATACTGCTCCTACCTACAAGAAAATAACTACTATAATACTACTTCTATGTGCAAGAATATAACTATTATATTACTGCCCCCTATGTACAAGAATATAACTACTATAAGGCTGCATTCACACTGAGTAACGCTGGCGTTTTTTGTGCTTATTTTTGCACATAGCGCCGCGTTAAGGCCGCGTATACGCCGCGTTAACGCCGCGCTATTTTGCGGTGGCTTTGACGGCGCGGCGCTATGTGCAAAAATAAGCACAAAAAATGCCAGCGTTACTCAGTGTGAATGCAGCCTAATACTGCTCCTATGTACAAGAATATAACTACTATAATACTGCTCCTATGTACAAGAATATAACTACTATAATACTGCTCCTATATACAAGAATATAACTACTATAATACTGCCTCCTATGTACAAGAATATAACTACTATAATATGACCTCCTATATACAAGAATATAACTACTATAACACTACTCCTATATACAAGAATATAACTACTATAATACTGCCTCCTATGTACAAGAATATAACTACTATAATACTACTCCTATGTACAAGAATATAACTACTATAATACTACCTCCTATGTACAAGAATATAACTACTATAATACTACTCCTATGTACAAGAATATAACTACTATAGTACTGCCCCTATGTACAAGAATATAACTACTATAATACTACTCCTATGTACAAGAATATAACTACTATAATACTGCTCCTATGTACAAGAATATAACTACTATAATACTACTCCTATGTACAAGAATATAACTACTATAATACTGCTCCTATGTACAAGAATATAACTACTATAATACTACTTCCTATGTACAAGAATATAACTACTATAATACTACTCCTATGTACAAGAATATAACTACTATAATACTGCTCCTATGTACAAGAATATAACTACTATAATACTACTCCTATGTACAAGAATATAACTACTATAGTACTGCCCCTATGTACAAGAATATAACTGCAATAATAATACCCCCTATGTACAAGAATATCCTATTAATATTATAAATGTGAAAGTTTGTGAGTTTGGATGTTTGTGGCTTTGTGTGTTCGGATGTTTGTTAGTCAATCACGCAAAACCCGCTTGACCGATTTGGCTGAAATTTTCCACAAACATAGTTAATACACCCCATTGCGCAATAGGCTACTTTTCGTCACAATAGCGCACATACGTTTTTCCCAGGACCCCCACAAACCCCTAACTCACATCACTATCTCTGCAATCTCACACACTTTGGACCCCGATTTGGCTGAAATTTTCCACAAACATAGTCCCTACACTCGATTGCGCAATAGGCTACTTTTCGTCACAATAGCGCACATGCGTTTTTCCCAGGACCCTTTGGATGTTCGGATGTTTGGCGGTCAATCACGCAAAAACCGCTCCACCGATTTGGCTGAAATTTTCCACAAACATAGTCCCTACACTCGATTGCGCAATAGGCTACTTTTCGTCACAATAGCGCACATACGTTTTTCCCAAGACCCTTTGGATGTTCGGATGTTTGGCGGTCAATCACGCAAAAACCGCTCCACCGATTTGGCTGAAATTTTCCACAAACATAGTCCCTACACTCGATTGCGCAATAGGCTACTTTTCGTCACAATAGTGCACATACGTTTTTCCCAGGACCCTTTGGATGTTCGGATCTTTGGCGGTCAATCACGCAAAAACCGCTCCACCGATTTGGCTGAAATTTTCCACAAACATAGTCCCTACACTCGATTGCGCAATAGGCTACTTTTCGGCACAATAGCGCACATACGTTTTTCCCAGGACCCCCACAAAACCCAAACTCACATCACTATCTCTGCAATCTCACACACTTTGGACCATAGCAAGCCACAAAATTCATATTACCCTCTACAGCAGAGGTCAGCAACCCCTGGCACACGTGCCAAGAGTGGCACTCCTGCCATATTTCGCTGGCATGCCAGCAGCACAGGACCTGCAAGAGTTAAATAAAGTATCTGCTAGAGCTGAGGCATAAGGACACTCCCCTGTGAGATGTGCAGGAAACCCAGGGGGTGGAGCTTAGTCGCTCAAGTCTCTGCCTGCTATAGTGATAGCTCCTGCCGAAGCTGCTAGCAAACTGAAAGTAAGAAACACACAGCTCCCTTCCTTTACTTCCTATTCTCATTAATGTCAGGCATGGGGTTATCAGTTTAGTGTTAGTAACTCCATGTACCTCACATTAATAGGAATAAACCCCATCATGTCCCTCATATTAACCCCTGTGTGCCCCATATAAAGGTTACTAATATATGAGACATATGGAGGGACTAATAAAAGACCTCAGTAATGAAGATACTTAATTAGTACCTCCAAGTCTCTCACATATCAGTAACTAGAGATGAGCGAGTACTGTTGGGATCAGCCGATCCGAACAGCACGCTCCATAGAAATGAATGGATGCACCTGGTACTTCCGCTTGGACGTAGCCAGCGCGCTTAACCCCCTGCGTGCCGGCTACGTCCATTCATTTCTATGCCAGCGTGCTGTTCGGATCGGCTGATCCCAACAGTACTCACTCATCTCTATCAGTAACTCTTACACTGTGGTTAATGTGAGGGACATGATGGGGTTAATTGCTATT
The DNA here is from genome assembly GCF_031893055.1 of Leptodactylus fuscus. Lineage (NCBI taxonomy): Eukaryota > Metazoa > Chordata > Amphibia > Anura > Leptodactylidae > Leptodactylus > Leptodactylus fuscus. The sequence continues at coordinate 26,568,239 of NC_134266.1, read as the reverse complement.
AATAAGAGGCACATGGAGTTACTAAACTGTCATGCACAGGGCCAGACTTTATGTTGCTTACTCAAGAGTATCCTGTGCCCAAAACTTACATGTACTGGCGGAAAATAACAAATCATACAATGTCGTATATCGAAGTATATTAACCTGAAATACCTCTGTCCCAAAGACACTATGTACAGTTTATATCAACACCGTATAGCGGCTGAAATACAAATTACATTCAACACAAAAGTCTCATGTGCTCTCAGAATTACAACAAAAACAAGAATATGCAAATCTGCCTTCCATGATGTAATTAGGAAGACAGTTGCTGCCTCATTGTTGCAAACCAATAGAGGGCGCTCACTGGAATGTGCAAGCCTGTCTTAAGACAGGATTCCAGTGAAATAACCCAATAATGGCTGCTCCCTTTAGCCTCATGCCCGACCTTCCAAGAGGCCTTTGTTTAGCAATGATGCTGGGATTAATACCAGGTATAGTCTCTATGGTATGGAAGGCAGATTTGCATATTCTTCCCATAGTTCCTTGCAAAGTGGAGTGCTAAAGGCTTAACAAGTCTCCACACACCTATATGGTGGTCTCTCCCTAAGGAGTGACAATATCCCCCGAACCCTGTCTAAGCCTCTCACCCCTACCAGGTTATAGTCCTCTCTACATCGGGCTGAAGAGATCCAACCAGATCGAAACAGCTGTCCTCGATTGAGAGACTATACCTGGTATTAATCCCAGCGTCATTGCTAAACAAAGGCCTCTTGGAAGGTCGGGCATGAGGCTAAAGGGAGCAGCCATTATTGGGTTATTTCACTGGAATCCTGTCTTAAGACAGGCTTGCACATTCCAGTGAGCGCCCTCTATTAGTTTGCAACAATGAGGCAGCAACTGTCTTCCTAATTACATCATGGAAGGCAGATTTGCATATTCTTCCCATACAACAAAAACAAGATACACAGTTACATTTCATATCCCATACCTTATACACAGTACGAAAACCTTACCCGCGCCTGTATATACCCACTTCTACAATCACCGCAGACGAAGTCGCGGGTACCAGCTAGTAACTACTATAATACTGCCCCTATGTACAAGAATATAACTACTATAATACTACTCCTATGTACAAGAATATAACTACTATAATACTGCGCCCTATGTACAAGAATATAACTACTATAATTCTGCCCCTATGTACAAGAATATAACTACTATAATACTACTCCTATGTACAAGAATATAACTACTATAATACTACTCCTATGTACAAGAATATAACTACTATAATACTACTCCTATGTACAAGAATGTAACTACTATAATACTGCTACTATGTACAAGAATGTAACTACTATAATACTGCTACTATGTACAAGAATATAACTACTATAATACTACTCCTATGTACAAGAATGTAACTACTATAATACTGTTACTATGTACAAGAATGTAACTACTATAATACTGCTACTATGTACAAGAATATAACTACTATAATACTGCTCCTATATACAAGAATATAACTACTATAATACTGCCCCCTATGTACAAGAATATAACTACTATAATACTACTCCCGACTATTGTAGATTTAGTGGCCACAGTTGGAACTTCAGGATTGTTATGTTTTGGGGGGGTTATTAATATAGTTAATATTAATAGTTAAAAATCACCAACAATTCTTAAAAATATGTTTAACATAAAACCTTAATTTAAGCAATAAGCCTTTTTCTCCTGATACATTTCATTGAAGTGTTTTCCTCCTTTCTCTGTCCCTTTTAGCTGGCGGTTTATGTGCTGCAGTATAATGGAGAGGAGATGTAATCTCCAGATGCAGTAATAGACTATTTATATGGTAATGGCGGCAGGCCTCACCTGCTGGGATGGATACAGATTTCTGAAGCCATTGTATTGCTGAGTGCTCCCATCCAGTTGTTGTAGGCAGGTGTCAGCCAGGTGCTGTCTGTCCTGATCCAAGAACACGGTGTTTATCATTAATGCATATTGCAGGCATTGTGAATTCCAGCTCTGTGTCACTGTATAGAGGCTGCCGCATTGTTCCTGTGTCATATCTATTACAGTGAGACAAGAGTGCAAGCCTTTCCTTTATTCTTTCTTGCCTTGTATAGTCGTCTCATGATCACCATGTCCTGGAAAGATAAAACAATGAGGGATGACAATGGGGATCAACTGCTAAAATGTAAAAGTGGTGCAAGAATACTACATGTATAGTATATATTTCTTCTACTATATTTCTGTTACACTGCAGAGCTGCACTCACTTCTGCTGGTATAGTCACTGTGTACATACATTACATTACTTATCCTGTACTGATCCTGGGTTACATCCAGTATTATACTCCAGAGCTGCACTCACTATTCTGCTAGTGCAGTCACTGTGTATATACATTACATTACTTATCCTGTACTGATCCTGAGTTACATCCTGTATTATACTTTAGAGCTGCGCTCACTAATCTGCTGGTGCAGTCACTGTGTACATACATTACATTACTTATCCTGTACTGATCCTGAGTTACATCCTGTATTATACTGCAGAGCTGCACTCACTATTCTGCTGGTGCAGTCACTGTGTACATACATTACATTACTTATCCTGAGTTACATCCTGTATTATACTCCAGAGCTGCGCTCACTATTCTGCTGGTGCAGTCACTGTGTACATACATTAAATTACTTATCCTGTATTATACTCCAGAGCTGCACTCACTATTCTGCTGGTGCAGTCACTGTGTACATACAATACATTACTTTTCCTGTACTGATCCTGAGTTACATCCTGTATTATACTCCAGAGCTGCGCTCACTATTCTGCTAGTGCAGTCACTGTGTACATTCATTACATTACTTATCCTGTACTGACCCTGGGTTACATCCTGTATTATACTCCAGAGCTGCGCTCACTATTCTGCTAGTGCAGTCACTGTGTACATTCATTACATTACTTATCCTGTACTGATCCTGAGTTACATCCTGTATTATACTCCAGAGCTGCGCTCACTATTCTGCTGGTGCAGTCACTGTGTACATACATTACATTACTTATCCTGTACTGATCCTGAGTTACATCCTGTATTATACTCCAGAGCTGCACTCACTATACTCCTCTCCATCTGACCAGACCCCTTTCTGTCTGTAAGGCATCTGGCTGTAGCAGGATCTCTCCCCCACTGCATCCTCTTTATATTCCACAAGGATAGTTTACAATATATTGTTGTGACCATCTATAAGAAGACATAGAGCCCTTACTGTACATAACACCACAATGACCTGAGAAACACGTGGTACAATGATACATGGCTGTGAAATTTATCATATCCCGTAAATCTAATCACAGGAACTGTTTTCTTCCTAGTGCCTCCCGACCAGCCTCGGCTGACTGTGTCCAAAAGTACTTCTTCTTCCATAACCCTTTCCTGGATCCCGGGAGATAACGGAGGGAGCTCTATCCGAGGTAAGTTTGCTTTAAGGTATGGAGGACTGACATATCAGCTTTAAAAAGAGGCCGGTCAGTCTTAGTACTAGTCCATATGGACTCTGTTTGTAACGTCCATGACAAGATTAAGATCCTGAAGAACATATTCTAAATGTGAAAACTGTTTCTTGATCTCTTTCTTCTATACTGAGATTTTATCGCTTGAAGTTAAAGGCCTGAAGCCTGAGGCTGCACTACTGAGAGTCTAATAACAGTGTATACTGTGGAAGATTATACTTCTAGTGACTCTAGTGAAAGAGGAGGGTCTAGGACTACATTTCATATGGACTTGACAACTCACTATAAATGTCTGAGAGAGTCTCGAAAAAAGGGGGTGACTCCTGGAGTCCCTGAAGAGTGCACAGACCACCCTGTCCATGTTCCAGTCATATCACAAAAAATGGGGCACACCTGGCACACTGTATGATTATGTCACGAAAAGTGGTGTTACACTCAAAGAAGGTGTGGTCTTGTCATTAGGGGAACGGTTATCCCCCCAAATGTTTGTGATGCGGTAAGCACAACATTCTCCCAGAACTGCATCTAAAAACATAGACAAGTATGATTATTAGAATGAGGCTGTAAGTACTCAGTGATGTCATGATGATGTCATGCATTCTCCCACTGTCTAGGGTTCTCAAAAACTATCTCGCCAAGTTTGGCTTTTCCTTGGCAGACTTCTTCTGAAAGGGCCAGGGTTCATACCCTATCTAAAAGTGGGTGTTTTCACCTGATTTTGGGGAGATTCTTGGGTGGGACTTAAAGGGATTGTCCAGAATAAATCGATAATACTTATGTAAGCTAAACCCTCCCACCCCAAGCTTTCCTTCTAAATTACTTACTTAGTATGTAGTGTTAAAAAGATCTATATTTACCTAAATCGAAGGGGCAGTCATGTGATCGTCCCAGATTCATTGTAGTTCCCCTTACGGAAATGGAACGTCACCAAACTAACACCCCACCCCCACCCCATCATACTTACCTGTCTTTCGGTCCAGCCCTAGGACGTTACTTCCTCTGGGCGCCTCCTCTTGGGTGACCAGCAGACGTCAAGAAGAGGAGGTGCCGAAAAACTAGAAGAAGTGACTTCCCATGCTTAAAAGGTCTGGCCCAGAAGACAGGTGAGTATGATGAGGTGGGGGGGGCGAATTAGTTAGGAAGGGCTAGAAGTGGGTGGGCTAACTAGGGAAACAGGGAGGGGAAGGGAATGAAAAAGGGAGGGTGAGGGAGTGAAAGTGGGAGGTGGGCTATGTCAGCTCTGAGTGACACCCAAAGCATCATGGTAGTTGTAGGAAAACACAGAACAGGAAGATGGCCATGTAAACAAATGCAGAGGATGCAAAGAGCTCACAGAGAAACCCAGAAATCACCCAAAACACTGCTAACAGTATTTGGGTGCACCTATTAGCCCATTAATAGCAACAACAGACCTTTTTTTGAAAAAAATATTTTTTTGCCCAAAGAAAACCCTTTAAATGCCCCATTTTTACCATCTGAAATCTTGATAGTGATGATGTCATCATCATAATGTATAAATGAGCATATGCTAAGTATATATATAGTAGGTTATATATACAAAGCTCCCAATAAACTCGGTCTCATGGGCCGAGAGAGGGGGATTATACCAAGTGACATAAAGAGGGGCATTTGTATGCAGGTATAAGGATCCCCCCGGTACCCCCAGTTTTAGACTAGGCCAAGATTGCTGTGATTGTTAGTGAGAATTTTGGCGACTCCATATTCGAGCTCCTGTAGGAAACAATGCTAAACACAATTACCATTCAGGAGTCTGAGAAAGCTGAGTAACATCCTTATTGGACTTATAACGGTGCCATATTGGACTCGTCACCCAGCTTTCCCAGAAACAGGTTTGTTGATTGTATACCATAAATTAGAATGTAATGTTGGAGGACTCGGTGCAGTCTCGCCGACTCTTCTAGTGACAGGACGTCTCGGTGATTGCTTTGTTCATCCGCTATTAGATCGGTTTCCTTGTAGACGTCCTGTCAGGATCTTGTTTTTGGCTTTTCACAAGAGGAGAGATCATCAAAGGGAGCGCCTGACACCTCGTGAGCCGAATAACATCACACCTCTACCTTTGATATCTTGTGTTTGGGTGTCGGGGATTTCTCACGTTCATGGACATGAATCTTGTTGTTTGTTGGAGCATCACTAGAGGAGCGGCGTCACCCTAACTGGGTCATCTAGGGAATAAAAGTGAATCTGAGGGCCAAAGAGCAAAATTTAGAATTGCCCCTTTAAATGAACTGCAAATAAATGATAAAAATCTGACTCCTGCCACCATTAGGGGCACTAACCACACATGGATTTATACAGCAGGGCGGGCAGTTCAGCACCAGGTCCCTATAGGCAGCTTTGAGGTTAACAACTTCTATACGTTGCGTGTGCTATCTTGTCACTTGATGTGTTGTTATCCCATAATGCAACACTCTTCATTTCACACCTTTGCACTTAATGAAGCCACATCTAAGACTGCATTGTCAGAGACAATATAGCCTGCGGGCTGATAATTAGGATAATTATATCGCAGCTATGCACACCGCAGCACAGTTTCACAGCACTTGCTTATATCCTCTTAATGCTGAACTTCTTGGACTAAGAATGGAATTCGAGAATTACAGTAAAGACTGACACAGGCAGAGCACTGGTACAAATGATGCATGAGGTTACATGGAATGGCAACTCTTTAAGTAGACTGATCAGATTTACCTACTTTTAAATGCAAAGACTGGTTGCAAATTTTACACACCCTCATTCATTTTAAGTTGCTCCTTTAAAGGAATCCTATCATTGGATTCCCTTATTTTCTCGATAACATGTAGGAATAGCCTTACGAAAGGTTATTCTTCTCTTACCTTTAGATGTCTTCTCCGCACCGCTGTTCGGTAGAAATCCGGGTTTTCTTCGGTATGCAAATGAGTTCTCTCGCAGCACTGGGGGTGGGTCCCAGTGTTCAAACAGTACTGGGGGCATCCCCAATGCTGTGAGAGAAATCTCCAGCGATGCCTCCATCTTCTTTTGGAACGGCTTTTCCCTGTTTCTTCTTCCGTCCTGGGTTTCAATCTTCTGGGTCTTGGGCAGAGCTGACTACGCATGCCCAGGACACAAGAAAATGGCTGCTTACACAGTAAGCTCGTGTAAGCGGCCATTTTCTTGTGGCTGCTTACACAGTAAGCTAGTGTAAGCGGCCATTTTCTTGTGGCCCTGGCATGCATAGTCGGATCTGCTCGAGATCCGAAGCCTAGAAGATTGAAACCCAGGACACAGACACAGGGAGAGGCCGTTCCAGAAAAAGATGGAGGCAGCGCTGGAGAGTTCTCTCTCAGTATTGGGGACGCCCCCGGTGCTGCGAGAGAACTCTTTTGTATACCGAAGAAAAGCCGGATTTCTCCGGAACGACAGCGCGGAGAAGACAGAGAAAAAAAGGGAATCCAATTATAGGATCCCTTTAAGAAAAAGCGGGTCATCAATAAACATAATAACACATAGCGGGATGAGCGGCCTTATGTCCCTCCGTTCCCAGGACAGTTTTTCTTTATTACTGGAGAACAAGGACAGCTTGGGAGACAATCCAGCACCGTGGTCCAGCAGCAAAGTGTGAACAGCTGCTGAAATTAATTGAGTCTGTGCAAATTCTGATCCAGCGCGAATTAAAGGTGAACTTGTTTGGACTGTACGGCGTTTTACATGTTGAATACTTTTGGAAAAAATTTTGATTGATTCATCTGATATAGCTTGGCCTTATACTCTGTTCACATCCAAAGTAAAGAAAAAAAGTTCCCACAATGCACTCTCGAAAACTATCTGGATGTGATTGGAGTATAAAACAGGATGGAACTAAAAAACAATGTGAAAAACAGAAGGTTTGGATGTTTTTTGTCCGTCTGTTTGTCATGACTCTTAATGTAGAATCTGCCGGCTTTTATTTGCAGGTTACATCCTTCAGTATTCAGAGGACAACAGTGAACAATGGGGCAGTTTTCCCATCAGTCCCAGCGAACGTTCCTACCGCTTGGAAAATTTGAAATGCGGCACTTGGTACAAATTTACTCTGACGGCCCAGAACGGAGTGGGACCGGGACGCATCAGTGAGATCATAGAGGCAAAAACCCTTGGGAAAGGTACTGGAGTCTTGTCCTGCCCATCCAAAGCAGGAAGTAATTATAAGTTATCCAGTTCTTTTCTTTTTATACTTTGTTTTATAAATGACGTGACATTTTTGCCATCCTGATCTTTTTGAAAGTTAAATTGTTGAGTTAATGGTAATGTGATTATTTTTTAATTTATTCTATTGTATGGGGAGGGGCAAAATGGGCTGGATTTTACCCAGCAGGGTGTGGTGTTTGTGTCCGCCTCCTTACCAGGAGTCACATATGCCCACAGTGTCACCCTGTGTGACCAACGACTAGGGCCTTTTTTTTTTTTTTTTTTTTTAATTGTAGATTGTGAGCCCCACATAGAGCTCACAATGTACATTTTTCCCTATCAATATGTCTTTTTTGGAATATGGGATGGAAATCCATGCAAACACGGGGAGAACATACAAACTCCTTGCAGATGGTTTTTTGCCCTTGGCGGGATTTGAACACCAGGACTCCACTGAGCCACTTTTTGGCCCCTATTAACTAGGGCCAGTTGTAGATGTCTGTGGCAGCAAAAATCTCTGCGATTGCTCAGCTGCTTCCTTCCTCTAGGGGGAGGTAGTGTAATATAAGTGCCTACAAACATGTTATGGGGGGAAAAAAAATGCAAATCTGTTCTCCAGGATATAATTAGGAGAAAAGGGCCTCTGGAGAACAGATTTGCATTTTTTTTCCCCCCATAACATGTTTGTAGGCACTTATATTACACTACCTCCCCCTAGAGGAAGGAAGGAAGCAGCTGAGCAATCGCAGAGATTTTTGCTGCCACAGACATCTACAACTGGCCCTAGTTAATAGGGGCCAAAAAGTGGCTCAGTGGAGTCCTGGTGTTCAAATCCCGCCAAGGGCAAAAAACCATCTGCAAGGAGTTTGTATGTTCTCCCCGTGTTTGCATGGATTTCCATCCCATATTCCAAAAAAGACATATTGATAGGGAAAAATGTACATTGTGAGCTAATTAGGAGAAAAGGGCCTCTGGAGAACAGATTTGCATATTTTTTTCCCATAACCCCCGGTGGAGCAGAAATGGCTTGTAAGTCTCCATATGCCTGTGAAGGTGCAGACTCTCCCTAAGGAGTGTTAATATCCCCCGATCTTGGTCTATAGTCTCTCACTTTGCCAAACTAGTATCCCTGCGCTGTGCTGAAAAGATCCAACAGATCGAAACGGTGCGTTCCACAGCTGGGAATCTGTTCCTTTTGGAATAGAAATACTAGTTTGGCAATAATCCTCGCATTATGTTATTAGGCTTTTTAACAAGTCACGCATGATGTTAAGGGGGCTGCCTCTAGAGGGCAGCAAACAGAGGCACTGTTCTGCTAATTACATAGAGAACAGATTTGCATATTTTTTTCCCATAATCCCCAGTGGAGCAGAGATGGCTTGTAAGTCTCCATACGCCTGTGAAGGTGCAGACTCTCCCTAAAGAGTGTTAATATCCCCCGATCTACAAACATGTTAGTAAATTCTAGACACCACATGATCTAGAGAGCATCTGGCTCACAATTGACAGGTGTACTTTTTGCAGGGGCACTGTTAATTTGGAAGTCTGGGTGAAGCCTTGGTAATTGGGGAACTTTGGGGGCACTTCTGGGCATTTACGTAACTATAGTCTTCACAGATACAACCAGGCCCATAAGCCAGGGGGGCTCCACAAGTCCCCCTCACCACACTAGGGTTGGATAAACTTCTTAGGTCTCCTTTCTGATTCCCTTTGATATCTGGTAGTCTCTGCATTGTAAATGTATTCCCCCTGCCCTCTGTTGCACTGGAGCGAGAAGATTTATGACACACAGCCTTCCACTGTCAGAAAGGAGAAAGTTATTCCTTTAAAAGCAAAAATAGTCAGCAGCATGAAGTCAAAAGGGAGACTGTGGCACAAAATGGGGTAAGATTACTATGTAGGCGGCACTGACAGGGGATGGGAATGATGGGACGCTTGTGTGCACAGACATGTTGTTGTGAAGTCATCACGGTGGACTGAGCCAGGTAGAGAAGAAAAGGGAAATGTGAATGCAGCTAAAGGGACCCAACTGAGCTTTTGTACCAGGGCCAACGAGCCTTTAGTTATGCCCCTGCTTCTGCACTGACACATGGTATGGGGTCAACTTAAGGGGGTATTCCCATGTCGCAAAGTAATGGCTAGGTTATGCCATCACTTATGACTGTTGGGAGTCCAAACTATGGGACCACACTAATCCTAAAAATTAAGAGACATGAAGGAATAATAAAAGACTAAGAAGAGGTTGGAGTTCCAAATCAGACGTGCAGACCCTTCATCCTCAGGATCAGTGTGGAGTTGTCGGTCAGGCTTCTACCAATGATAAAGTAATAGTACAGTTCTCCAATGTGGACTTTGGACCAAAGAAATTGCTGTAGAAGATGCAAGTTTTGTCAAAAACTAGAGGGAATATCATAGTTACCAACGTTTAGTCAAAGCGTATAAGTCCCACAACCAGGATAACCCTAAACAGTCCGGGAACACCCACTTTGAGATGGGGAACGGATCATCAACGTCACCTGAATTTGCCAGGATTGACTGAAATTTTGGACAGTTTCATCAAATTTGGGACGATTTATAAGTATGGATTGTGGAGGATTTGTCTTATTGTCGGTCGCCATAAATTTCCTTGACCCTTTCAGGGGGATTTGCTTCTTGCCGGCTCTTCAGAGGATCAGATACCTAATGCCTACAACGTGTGCGGGTTGCCATAGTGTGTACTGTAACCACTCTTCACTGTAATCACCATTGTGACTTTAAGAGGCCACAGATTTTTTTGGCACGGTCGCGGTTGTATCTCATTTTCTATATAAATCGTATTTCGTGTCTATAAATATGTATGAGCTCGCAGAGTAAGGCCGCATACATCTTCCTGGGTCAGGCACTGTTTGCTTGCTTTCAACATCAATATATCCAGTTTGCTCTACTTACAAAGTAGCTTTGTATTCTGTAGAGTCGCATTAAGACGTAAATCTTCTCTTTCTTCCACCTTTATCTTTTAGCACTTCTTTTTCTCGAAATATTAACTATTTCAGCCTTTTTTACCAGCAAATTACTCCGCTCATTCACATTGGATGTTAAGAAGACTCTTGTAGCAGGTTCTCTCTATTTACAGGACAAAGTCCGGGATTGAAACTTTTTTAGGGGTCAACCTAAAATTTTAATAACCCATGTGAGGGACTACAACATATGAGGTGTATTCCAAATATACAAGGCAGTTCTCCTTCGACTGCTTCTCTTTGTGCCAAGGCCTCGAGGTTGTCTCCGTTACCTCTTGAGTTCTTGGGCCCATTGAGTCCAGCCTTTCACATTTCACCTTAAAGGGATTCTTTCATTAAAATGCTATGTTTTCTCCCTAACACGTAGGAATAGCTTTAAGAAAGGCTATTCTTCTCCTACCTTTAGATGTCTTCTCCATGGCGCTGTTTGATAGAAATTCCGTTTTTCTTTGGTATGCAAATGAGTTCTCTCGCAGCACTGGGGGCGGGCGCCAGCACTGCAAGAGAACTCTCCAGCACCGCCTCCATCTTGGTCTGGAATGGCCTCTCTCCACGTCTTCTTCTGCAGCTGTCTTCAAACTTCTACACATGCGCAGTCAGCTCTGCCATCAGGCCTCGAGCAGAGCCAATTGCACATGCCCGCGGCCATTTTTTTACACTCTGTACTCCATTGAACTACAGGAGCTTACTGCGCATGCGCAGTATGCTCGCATAAGTGGCCACAAAAAAATAGCCGCGGGTATGAGCAGTCGGCTCTGCCCAAGGCCCAATGGCAGAGCCGACTGCGCATGCGTAGAAGTTTGAACCCAGCACCGGAAGAAGACACGCATAGAGGCCATTCCAGACGAAGATGGAGGCAGCACTGGAGAGTTCTCTCGCAGCATTGGGGACTGGCCTCATTGCTGAAAGAGCAATCATTTGCATACTGAAGAAAAACGGGTTTTCTACCAAACGGCGGCGCGGAGAAGACATCTAAAGGTTGGACAAGATTAGCTTTTTGTTAAGGCTATTCCTACACATTAGTGAGAAAAAATAGCATTTTAATGATAGAATCCCTTTAAACTAGGCTAGAACACCTCTCAAAGACATAGACCCATTTTTTATTTAGTTTTGAATGGCGATTTAACATACCCTTGGGTCGACAACTTTTTTCCAAAATTTCCACCATCGCTAATCGGGGTCGGAAGATCTGTCATAGATTTTTGGCTTTGACGGGATAGAAACCTATGACCCTTGTTTTGTCTGTGAAAAGTGTAAAGGAAAAGGTCTACAAGGACGATATACTGTAGTCAACATATTTGGATCTTCTGAATCTAAGATCCAGGCTCCTAATCCTTACAAGGAGGAATGTTCTTTTGAGGTTGCTGTCTTCAAAATAACCAAAGCTGGGAAAAAAACACCTGAGAAAGTACCAGATATCAGGATTATGAGCACAACTTTGAAATCATGTCAAGAGATGTTGGACCATTAGGTTTGAACTCCATTGATGATCAAAAATATAATTTTTGAAACATGGTTTCCTGCTAAAACCTTTTATGACGCCAAAATGGTGGAGGTCCAGCAGCTTGTACTTCTACTGATCCATAGAAATTTCTGCCTTCCTGATTTTACCTTCATAATAAAAAATAAGAAAAGCATCCTATTTAAGTGTCAAGAACGATTAGACTCTCCACCAGAGAAGAAGCCCTTTGAGGACAGAACTGGGGACCTCAAAAGGACAACAAGGCAAGACTTCAAGATGAGAGAAATAAGCTGAAAAGTTCCTCCATTGAGCATCTCCTGTCCTGAATCACATTTTTTTAGCCTTCCGATGAGGAACCAAGTACAGGGCAACCATCGACAAATCATTGATGAATGGTAGAAGCCATCAGAGACTAAGTCTCCACCAGAGAACAGAGCTGAGGACCATGAAGGGACATCATGGCAAGACCCAGCTCCAAGACCTTCAGGACAAGCCAAATAGTCCTGCTATGGACATCTCCCATTCCCCCCTCATGATGAGCCTAGTACAGGGCAACCATCAGCAAGTCAGTTTTACTCTTGGTCTCTAAAGATCTCCGAAATGAGAATGGATTTGCCTGACTGTAACTTTATAATGATGGATAAGATATAATACAGTGACAGCTGCAATCTCTGCGTGTCATAGTCTACTGTTACGTAATGGAGCGTGAGAGTCACCACTTTCTGGTGCTATAAATAACAGGCACCTGCCTGTTATCAGACCATGGACCATTAACTACGATTATTAAGCCAGCCATACTTATTAAACAAGAAACTTTCTTACAAGAAACTTTTGTTGTGTATATCCCTTAAACTTCAGTTTTTTCATTCCAGACACCGACCTTGAGGTCTCCTTTCTTGGTTAAGCCTAATTTGATACAGTAATTCTGTCCAAATTGACCAAAGGAAGATCTCTGGACCAATGGATGACTTAATGTGGAGGAACCAACCATACTAAGGCTCTGTTCACATCATGTTTAAGCCCTAAAGTTCAAGAATACGTTGGAAAGTTCCATGTATGGGGATCAGTGGAAGAGACTGTATATAGAGATGGAAAACCACAATTTATTAAGATCAATGGAGGCATCATGTATAGAAATCAGTGGAGATGACCATGTATGAAGATCAGGAGACAGACTCTATGTATGAAGACAAGTGGAAGAACCATATATTAAGATCATTGGAGGAACCATGTATATAGATGAGTGTAGGAGACCATGTACTATATGAAGATCAGTGGAAGAGTCTGTGTATGGATATAGGCGGAGACACAATATAATAAGAGCAACGGAGGCATCAAGTATGGAGCTCAGTGGAGGAGACCATGTATGAAGATCAGTAGAAGGAATCCACGTATGGATACCAGGGGAGGCAACATATTAAGATCATTGGAGGCATCTTGTATGGAGATGGATCAAGGAGACCATGTATGGTATGAAGATCAGTGGAAGGTTCTGTGTATGGAGATTGGAGGAGGCACCATATATGGAGTTCAGTCGAGGCTTCCACGTATGACAATCAGTGGAAAGTCTGCATATAGAGAATAAGGGATGCAACATATAGTAAGATCAGTGATGGCGTTATGTTTGGAGATCAGTGGAAGAGACTATGTATCAGTGAAGGAATCTACATATGGTAGAGAGAAATCAGTGAAGGAATCTAGGTAATGACAGAGTGTTCCACATCTAGGGAGATCAGTGTCTGTCCAAGAATATTATAAAAATGTATAGGCAAATTATGGAAAACTTAGCATCAAACACGCAAACTTTTGCTAAGCAACAGACTTTGTGTAGGTTACAAGGTTTTAAGGGGCTCTCAACTCAACGTACAGTATATCTTCTACACATTTATTGGGCAGTTAAGTGATGTCTATTGTTCCCTGATATCAGCCATGTGTAGGTGGGATGAATCTAACTGTATTGTTCATCAGGACATGCATAACATATAACATATCTGCTCCTTATGATATATTTATTGACCTGTATTTAGATTAATACAATGTACACAACTCTAGGAACTTAAAGGGGGACAGAGCCCATCTTTCAGGACTCTGATCTATTAGCAAAACAGAAGAAAGCCTACAAAAAAATTTTTTTTCCCTGGAGGACCCAGCACTGTAATACATCAAGTCTCCTGTGGGGTGCTGCAGAGAAAGTAAACTTGCTCTTAAGATGCCAAATATATTATAGCTGATTGCTCAGCAACCTTTTAACAAGACATAGACAACCCCTTGAAGTTCTTAGCAGTTCTGTGATGTGTTTTATATAAATCATTGCTTTTTATTTGGTTCCCCTGCTGACTGTTTTTTTATTCCTTTTTGTCCTGGTCTAGAGCCCCAGTTTTCAAAAGAACAAGACTTGTTTGCCAGTATTAACAGCACAAGAGTGAAACTCAATCTGAATGGTTGGAATGATGGTGGGTGCCCAATCACATCCTTTAACCTGGAGTACCGACCATTTGGCACAACAGTGTGGACCCTGGCGCAAAGGAACTCACAATCTAAGTCCTATATACTGTATGACCTGCAGGAAGCTATGTGGTACGAACTGCACATGAGAGTGTGTAACAGTGCAGGATGCTCTGAGAAACAGGCCAACTTTGCAACACTGAATTACGATGGAAGTAAGTAGTGTATGACTCCAGTATTATATAATGTTGGTAGTGTTATAGTAGTTATATTATATACTGATGGTAGTATTATAGTAGTTATATTCTTGTACATAGGAGTAGTATTATAGTACCGTATATACTCGAGTATAAGCCGAATTTTTCAGCCCAGTTTTTGTGCTGAAAAAGCCCCCCTCGGCTTATACTCGAGTCAGCAAAAAAAAAAAAAAATTATTTTTTTTTTAAATAAAAGTTCTTAATCCCTCCTTTCCCTAGAATACATACACATTAGGTATCCCTGTGTCTGACAGTGCCCTGTCTACTGAATATAGGTTATCTGCAGTGCTCCTGTTCCATCAGGAAGGGGTTAATAGGAACACTGCAGATACCCTATGTACAGCCAGGCTGAATTCCAAGTGGGGGAAAAAAAACAGTCCTCAGGCTCAGGGAAGGGGCAGACAGACAGACAACCAAAACACCCCCTCCCCAGCATCCAGCATCTACTGCACCCAAAAACTACGACCATTTTAATTTTTGAAATTTTCCAGTAGCTGCTGCATTTCCCCCCTAGGCTTATACTCGAGTCAATAAGTTTTCCTATTTTTTTGTGGTAAAATTAGGGGGGTCGGCTTATATTCGGGTCGGCTTATACTCGAGTATATACGGTAGTTATATTCTTGTACATAGGAGCAGTATTATAGTAGTTATATTCTTGTACATAGGAGTAGTATTATAGTAGTTATATTCTTGTACATAGGAGCAGTATTATAGTAGTTATATTCTTGTATATAGGAGACAGTATTATAGTAGTTATATTCTTGTACATAGGAGTAGTATTATAGTAGTTATATTCTTGTACATAGGAGGTAGTATTATAGTAGTTATATTCTTGTACATAGGAGCAGTATTATAGTAGTTATATTCTTGTGCATAGGAGCAGTATTATAGTAGTTATATTCTTGTACATAGGGGGCAGTATTATAGTAGTTATATTCTTGTACATAGGAAGTAGTATTATAGTAGTTATATTCTTGTACATAGGAGGCAGTATTATAGTAGATATATTCTCGTACATAGGGGCAGTATTATAGTAGTTATATTCTTGTATATAGAGGGTAGTATTATAGTAGTTATATTCTTGTACATAGGGGTAGTATTATAGTAGTTATATTCTTGTACATAGGGGTAGTATTATAGTAGTTATATTCTTGTACATAGGAGGTAGTATTATAGTAGTTATATTCTTGTACATAGGAGCAGTATTATAGTAGTTATATTCTTGTACATAGGAGCAGTATTATAGTAGTTATATTCTTGTACATAGGAGGCAGTATTATAGTAGATATATTCTCGTACATAGGGGCAGTATTATAGTAGTTATATTCTTGTATATAGAGGGTAGTATTATAGTAGTTATATTCTTGTACATAGGGGTAGTATTATAGTAGTTATATTCTTGTACATAGGAGCAGTATTATAGTAGTTATATTCTTGTACATAGGGGTAGTATTATAGTAGTTATATTCTTGTACATAGGAGCAGTATTATAGTAGTTATATTCTTGTACATAGGAGCAGTATTATAGTAGTTATATTCTTGTACATAGGAGGTAGTATTATAGTAGTTATATTCTTGTACATAGGAGTAGTATTATAGTAGTTATATTCTTGTACATAGGAGGCAGTATTATAGTAGTTATATTCTTGTACATAGGAGTAGTATTATAGTAGTTATATTCTTGTACATAGGGCAGTATTATAGTAGTTATATTCTTGTACATAGGGGGCAGTATTATAGTAGGTAATGCTGGACTGCTGGTTCACGGCTTCCGGACATCAACAAGAAATATTTTCATACACTGTTCAGAATATAATAAAACTGAAAGATGATTAAAAACAGGAAAAGAGTGTCATGAAGATAGATTACAAAGACAATGTTTTTCAATGATTTATCATTTACCTTGAATGTTTTCTGTATTACTCATGATGGGAATTGCACTTTAAATGTTAATAACTGATCCGGGGCGAGGAGAATAGATTTTATTTTATGAGAATTCAAAACTAAAGCTGACATATTGAAAACAGAAATCCTGTAAGTGGTCCATTATATATTAAAGAGAACTTGGCAAATTTTGGTTTATTGATGGTTTACAATGATGTGTACATAAAAAATTTACCCTGTGTTATTGCCAAGTCTGGGGAGTGTTAGAGTAATCTTATAGTTAGCTTGCTTGTGCTATGCAGTAGTGACTCCATTTTGTATCATATGTTACCTTTATCTGAACCTTTGTACTCTAAGTAGAAGAGCAAAATAAGTTGTTGTTCCATAACCTAAGACACATATCTTTTCTTAGGCGTTTATCACATTTATACAGAATTAGAGGATGTGTGTTAGGGGTGTCTGGGAAGAGGGAGTATAGCTTTTTGTCAGAGACAATTGTGGAATCGGTCAGGTCTCGGAAATACCCTCATCCTCGCATCCCTTTTTCTTAGAATTTGTATGAAATCATATCCATAAGCATATTATAAGCCAGAATTCTGCCATTACTATGATTGATTGATTTATTGTATCGTCATACTATAAAATAAACCACTCAGGGGCGGGTTCTTCGCAGAGCTCTGACCCTTGTGTACTATACACTTGGATTGTGTGTCTTTCCATTCTTTGACCCATCTCATCTGATGACATCAGTCTATGCCACGGTCTGCTTGGTAAGAACTTATTAGACTCTAACAGTTTTGGAGGCCCCAGCGAGATACGCTGCCTGTCTCCAGGGGGGAGGTTGGCCCTGAGGGGGGTTGATGCTCTGTTTGGGGAGACCACATTTGTCCTAGGTAAGTGAGGGCTATGCCCCACTGTGTATGTCTCACTTGATAGAGACTCATTCCTTTGGGGGGAGCCTTCCCTTAAGGGAGCAACAGAGCGTTTTGACCAAGTAGCTTGGCATACTCTGGTGTGTTATTTCAGCATTGTCATTTCATTTTCCATATATTAACACTTGTCAATCCTCATTCACTCCGTTCTTAGTTGGTTTGAAGAAGGTTGATTTGAGTGTTGTGTTTTGCTGCTATTTTTGTGATTGACTTGTTATTGCTGATATATTTACAACTTATTGGCTATTATTGTATGCTTTTTGCTCAGCTGCTTGACACTGCCATTTATTGTTTGTGGTCCTTTGCTTGTTTGTCTGTTTTGTCATGTCCTTTGTTCCCCTTTATGTCCGTTATATTTTGTTGTATGTGCTTGTGGCTTTGTTCTATGTTGCAATCAATGTGGATGTTTTTGTGATGCACTTATTTGGAGTATTGCATTTTGGATTTGTCTAAGGAGTCTGATATTAAGTTGATCACACTGAGGTGTGTCACAGTTACATTGTACTGTTGTGGTGTTTTTGCATTATCTGTTACGTTGTGTTCTTCTCTATGTCCGAGAATTCTACTTTGTTGTGTGACTCCTCTTCGGGATGGTTGACAATATATTGTACTGAAGGTTTTGTGCTAGTAGTAAGTGGATTGGTGATTTTTAGCATTTTTGTTGCGATTCGTGTGACTTTCAATATGAGGCGTAGATCTCATTTCCTGCTGTGGTAGTTTGATTGTGACTACTGTTCACTGCATTGTCTTTTGTTCCGTGCTAGGAGCAATTAACCTTTCCCCTGCAAAAGCAGATGCTGGTTTCTGAGCTGATTGGGTTAATTGTTCTCCTGTTGGTGTGGGCTGCTATATTCGTATACTTGTGGGTGAAAATCTGTTATCAGGCATATAACTCCTCGCTGACACCTCCTCCCTCCCAGCACGCCACTCTCACCTCATTCAGGATAGTTGCAGACATTCAGCCTGCTACGAACTGACCATAGCGGAGGAAATAGGGAGTGTAGAAAACTGCACCAGGAAAGGACGTTCTGTTTATGTGTGTTGTGTCTATCTTTCTTTCTCTGATTTTATTAAAAAAAGAAAAAGTCTGTGCTCGCCCAGCAACTGGTGCTCCGGGTGCATGCGCAGTTGTGGTAGACCTCAGGCGTATGCGCAGTGTATCAGCACATTGGATGGAATTGCTATTTTCCAAACTAAGCAATTGCTTTAGATAGCACATACAGCTCTGCTACATGCAGTAATGGGGGAAATCCTTTGGTCAATCAAAAGTTGCAGAATTTGTTCAAACTTTTTTTTTGCTCTCGGGCTCAGTTCTCATCTACATAATTATTTCAGCTTCCAGCAAAACAAAATAAACCAAACCGCAGAAATTTGGTTTACGCTATTTCTCTAGACAATCCATCAAATCACCTAATTGTATTTCATAAATGGAATTTCTGGGTCCCCGGTGGGAGCGGTGATTGGACGTCGCCCGGCGTAGCTCCAGAGCCAGCGCTGAATCTTCCGCAGTCACACACAAACAGCAGAATTTGCTTTGCTTAAATTCCATTTGGCTTTTTCTCACAATCGGCTTTGTAACTTTCCCCGCGTCCCGCTGATCTGTAAGATTTATGGCGGTGATTACTTTGTTTGATGCTGGGGACGAGCTAATGGAGATCAATGGATCTGATACTGTACAACGACTTGGGAACTGACTGCAGAGAGTACGGAGTGTGCCAGAAAGTCTCTGCTATCAGACCACCGTGTAACACGCACTTAGTCATGGAAATCCACGATGGTCAGGAAGTCTCTACTATCAGACCAACACAACACGGGATTTAGTCATGGAAATCCAGTGTGCCAGGAAGTCGCTACTATCAGACCACCGTGTAACACGGCACTTAGTCATAGAAATCCACAATGGTCAGGAAGTCTCTACTATCAGACGACCACAACATGGGACTTAGTCATGGAAATCCAGTGTGTTCGGAAGTCTCTACTATCAGACCAACACAAAATGGGACTTAGTCATGGAAATCCAGTGTGCCAGGAAGTCGCTACTATCAGACCACCATGTAACACGGCACTTAGTCATAGAAATCCACGGTGGTCAGGAAGTCTCTACTATCAGACCAACACAAAATGGGACTTAGTCATGGAAATCCAGTGTGCCAGGAAGTCGCTACTATCAGACCACCATGTAACACGGCACTTAGTCATAGAAATCCACAATGGTCAGGAAGTCTCTACTATCAGACGACCACAACATGGGACTTAGTCATGGAAATCCAGTGTGCCAGGAAGTCTCTACTAGAGATGAGCGAACACTAAAATGTTCGAGGTTCGAAATTCGATTCGAACAGCCGCTCAATGTTCGTGTGTTCGAACGGGTTTCGAACCCCATTATAGTCTATGGGGAACAGATACTCGTTAAGGGGGAAACCCAAATCCATGTCTGGAGGGTCACCAAGTCCACTATGACACCCCAGGAAATGATGCCAACACCTCTGGAATGACACTGGGACAGCAGGGGAAGCATGTCTGGGGGCATCTAACACACCAAAGACCCTCTATTACCCCAACATCACAGCCTAACAACTACACACTTTACACACTCAATACCACCTCTCTGACAGTAGGAAAACACCTTGAAACATGTGTATTTGGCACTTGCAGTGAGGAGAGCTTGTCACCAGCAGTGAATTTGGCCCTTGTAGTAAGTTGAGGTTGGCACCAACATTTGTTTTGAAAATCAGGGTGGATTGAGCCTCTAACCAGCAGAGTTTGGGCAAATTCATGGTGGAGGGAGCCTCTAAAAACCCCAGTTTGGACCAATTCATGGTGGAGGGAGACTCTAAAAACCCCAGTTTGGACCAATTCATGGTGGAGGGAGCCTCTAAAAACCCCAGTTTGGACCAATTCATGGTGGAGGGAGCCTCTAACCAGCCCAGTTTGGGCAAATTCATGGTGGAGGGAGCCTCTAACCAGCCCAGTTTGGACCAATTAATGGTGGAGGGAGCCTCTAACCAGCCCAGTTTGGACCAATTAATGGTGGAGGGAGCCTCTAACCACCCCAGTTTGGACCAATTCATGGTGGAGGGAGCCTCTAACCAGCCCAGTTTGGACCAATTCATGGTGGAGGGAGCCTCTAAAAAACCCAGTTTGGACCAATTCATGGTGGAGGGAGCCTCTAAACAGCCCAGTTTGGGCAAATTCATGGTGGAGGGAGCCTCTAACCACCCCAGTTTGGACCAATTCATGGTGGAGGGAGCCTCTAAACAGCCAAGTTTGGACCAATTCATGGTGAAGGGAGCCTCTAAAAACCCGTTTGGACCAATTCATGGTGGAGGGAGCCTCTAACCAGCCCAGTTTGGGCAAATTCATGGTGGAGGGAGCCTCTAAACAGCCCAGTTTGGGCAAATTCATGGTGGAGGGAGCCTCTAACCAGCCCAGTTTGGACCAATTCATGGTGGAGGGAGCCTCTAACCAGCCCAGTTTGGGCAAATTCATGGTGGAGGGAGCCTCTAAACAGCCCAGTTTGGGCAAATTCATGGTGGAGGGAGCCTCTAACCAGCCCAGTTTGGACCAATTAATGGTGGAGGGAGCCTCTAAACAGCCAAGTTTTGGGAAATTCATGGTGGAGGGAGCCTCTAACCAGCCCAGTTTGGACCAATTAATGGTGGAGGGAGCCTCTAAACAGCCAAGTTTGGACCAATTCATGGTGGAGGGAGCCTCTAACCAGCCCAATTTGGACCAATTAATGGTGGAGGGAGCCTCTAAACAGCCAAGTTTTGGGAAATTCATGGTGGAGGGAGCCTCTAACCAGCCCAGTGTGGGCAAATTCATGGTGGAGGGAGCCTCTAACCAGCCCAGTTTGGGCAAATTCATGGTGGAGGGAGCCTCTAAACAGCCCAGTTTGGGCAAATTCATGGTGGAGGGAGCCTCTAACCAGCCCAGTTTGGACCAATTCATGGTGGAGGGAGCCTCTAACCAGCCCAGTTTGGACCAATTCATGGTGGAGGGAGCCTCTAACCAGCCCAGTTTGGACCAATTCATGGTGGAGGGAGCCTCTAACCAGCCCAGTTTGGACCAATTCATGGTGGAGGGAGCCTCTAAACAGCCCAGTTTGGGCAAATTCATGGTGGAGGGAGCCTCTAAAAAACCCAGTTTGGACCAATTCATGGTGGAGGGAGCCTCTAATTAGCCCAGTTTGGACCAATTAATTGTGGAGGGAGCCTCTAACCAGCCCAGTTTGGACCAATTAATGGTGGAGGGAGCCTCTAACCACCCCAGTTTGGACCAATTAATGGTGGAGGGAGCCTCTAACCACCCCAGTTTGGACCAATTCATGGTGGAGGGAGCCTCTAACCAGCCCAGTTTGGACCAATTCATGGTGGAGGGAGCCTCTAAAAAACCCAGTTTGGACCAATTCATGGTGGAGGGAGCCTCTAAACAGCCCAGTTTGGGCAAATTCATGGTGGAGGGAGCCTCTAACCACCCCAGTTTGGACCAATTCATGGTGGAGGGAGCCTCTAAACAGCCAAGTTTGGACCAATTCATGGTGAAGGGAGCCTCTAAAAACCCGTTTGGACCAATTCATGGTGGAGGGAGCCTCTAACCAGCCCAGTTTGGGCAAATTCATGGTGGAGGGAGCCTCTAAACAGCCCAGTTTGGGCAAATTCATGGTGGAGGGAGCCTCTAACCAGCCCAGTTTGGACCAATTCATGGTGGAGGGAGCCTCTAACCAGCCCAGTTTGGACCAATTCATGGTGGAGGGAGCCTCTAACCAGCCCAGTTTGGACCAATTCATGGTGGAGGGAGCCTCTAACCAGCCCAGTTTGGACCAATTCATGGTGGAGGGAGCCTCTAAACAGCCCAGTTTGGGCAAATTCATGGTGGAGGGAGCCTCTAAAAAACCCAGTTTGGACCAATTCATGGTGGAGGGAGCCTCTAATTAGCCCAGTTTGGACCAATTAATTGTGGAGGGAGCCTCTAACCAGCCCAGTTTGGACCAATTAATGGTGGAGGGAGCCTCTAACCACCCCAGTTTGGACCAATTAATGGTGGAGGGAGCCTCTAACCACCCCAGTTTGGGCAAATTCATGGTGGAGGGAGCCTCTAACCAGCCCAGTTTGGACCAATTAATGGTGGAGGGAGCCTCTAAACAGCCAAGTTTTGGGAAATTCATGGTGGAGGGAGCCTCTAACCAGCCCAGTTTGGACCAATTCATGGTGGAGGGAGCCTCTAAACAGCCCAGTTTGGGCAAATTCATGGTGGAGGGAGCCTCTAAACAGCCCAGTTTGGGCAAATTCATGGTGGAGGGAGCCTCTAACCAGCCCAGTTTGGACCAATTAATGGTGGAGGGAGCCTCTAAACAGCCAAGTTTTGGGAAATTCATGGTGGAGGGAGCCTCTAACCAGCCCAGTTTGGACCAATTAATGGTGGAGGGAGCCTCTAACCACCCCAGTTTGGACCAATTCATGGTGGAGGGAGCCTCTAAACAGCCAAGTTTGGACCAATTCATGGTGGAGGGAGCCTCTAAAAACCCCAGTTTGGACCAATTCATGGTGGAGGGAGCCTCTAACCAGCCCAGTTTGGGCAAATTCATGGTGGAGGGAGCCTCTAAAAAACCCAGTTTGGACCAATTCATGGTGGAGGGAGCCTCTAATTAGCCCAGTTTGGACCAATTAATTGTGGAGGGAGCCTCTAACCAGCCCAGTTTGGACCAATTAATGGTGGAGGGAGCCTCTAACCACCCCAGTTTGGACCAATTAATGGTGGAGGGAGCCTCTAACCTGCCCAGTTTGGACCAATTAATGGTGGAGGGAGCCTCTAACCACCCCAGTTTGGACCAATTCATGGTGGAGGGAGCCTCTAACCAGCCCAGTTTGGACCAATTCATGGTGGAGGGAGCCTCTAATTAGCCCAGTTTGGACCAATTAATTGTGGAGGGAGCCTCTAACCAGCCCAGTTTGGACCAATTAATGGTGGAGGGAGCCTCTAACCACCCCAGTTTGGGCAAATTCATGGTGGAGGGAGCCTCTAACCAGCCCAGTTTGGACCAATTAATGGTGGAGGGAGCCTCTAAACAGCCAAGTTTTGGGAAATTCATGGTGGAGGGAGCCTCTAACCAGCCCAGTTTGGACCAATTCATGGTGGAGGGAGCCTCTAAACAGCCCAGTTTGGGCAAATTCATGGTGGAGGGAGCCTCTAAAAACCCCAGTTTGGACCAATTCATGGTGGAGGGAGCCTCTAATTAGCCCAGTTTGGACCAATTAATTGTGGAGGGAGCCTCTAACCAGCCCAGTTTGGACCAATTAATGGTGGAGGGAGCCTCTAACCACCCCAGTTTGGACCAATTAATGGTGGAGGGAGCCTCTAACCACCCCAGTTTGGGCAAATTCATGGTGGAGGGAGCCTCTAACCAGCCCAGTTTGGACCAATTAATGGTGGAGGGAGCCTCTAAACAGCCAAGTTTTGGGAAATTCATGGTGGAGGGAGCCTCTAACCAGCCCAGTTTGGACCAATTAATGGTGGAGGGAGCCTCTAACCACCCCAGTTTGGACCAATTCATGGTGGAGGGAGCCTCTAAACAGCCAAGTTTGGACCAATTCATGGTGGAGGGAGCCTCTAAAAACCCCAGTTTGGACCAATTCATGGTGGAGGGAGCCTCTAACCAGCCCAGTTTGGGCAAATTCATGGTGGAGGGAGCCTCTAAAAAACCCAGTTTGGACCAATTCATGGTGGAGGGAGCCTCTAATTAGCCCAGTTTGGACCAATTAATTGTGGAGGGAGCCTCTAACCAGCCCAGTTTGGACCAATTAATGGTGGAGGGAGCCTCTAACCACCCCAGTTTGGACCAATTAATGGTGGAGGGAGCCTCTAACCTGCCCAGTTTGGACCAATTAATGGTGGAGGGAGCCTCTAACCACCCCAGTTTGGACCAATTCATGGTGGAGGGAGCCTCTAACCAGCCCAGTTTGGACCAATTCATGGTGGAGGGAGCCTCTAATTAGCCCAGTTTGGACCAATTAATTGTGGAGGGAGCCTCTAACCAGCCCAGTTTGGACCAATTAATGGTGGAGGGAGCCTCTAACCACCCCAGTTTGGGCAAATTCATGGTGGAGGGAGCCTCTAACCAGCCCAGTTTGGACCAATTAATGGTGGAGGGAGCCTCTAAACAGCCAAGTTTTGGGAAATTCATGGTGGAGGGAGCCTCTAACCAGCCCAGTTTGGACCAATTCATGGTGGAGGGAGCCTCTAACCAGCCCAGTTTGGACCAATTCATGGTGGAGGGAGCCTCTAAAAACCCCAGTTTGGACCAATTCATGGTGGAGGGAGCCTCTAAACAGCCCAGTTTGGGCAAATTCATGGTGGAGGGAGCCTCTAACCAGCAGAGTTGGTGGAAATCAGGGTGGAGGGAGCCTAGTATTAGCAGAATTGTGCAACGCTTATGGTGGATGAGTATGAGGATGCGGAGGAATTGGAGAGGTTGAGTACAGACATGGAGTTTCATGTTGGGGTGCTTTACACAGGTGGGCACAAAAATGACGGCTCTACCCAGTGGTGGTTCATTTTTATCAAAGTGAGCCGGTCGGCACTCTCAGCTGACAGACGGGTGCGCTTGTCAGTGATGATGCCACCGGCTGCACTGAACACCCTCTCAGATAGGACGCTGGCGGCAGGACAGGACAGCACCTCCAAGGCATATAGGGCAAGTTCAAGCCACAGGTCCAACTTCGACACCCAATACGTGTAGGGCACAGAGGGGTCGGAGAGGACAGGGCTGTGGTCGGAAAGGTATTCCCGCAACATGCGCCTATACTTCTCACGCCTGGTGACACTAGGACCCTCCGTGGCGGCACTTTGGCGAGGGGGTGCCATCAAGGTGTCCCAGACCTTAGACAGTGTGCCCCTCGTTTGTGTGGACCGGTGAGAACTTGGTTGCCTACTGGAGGAACTGCCCTCCCTGCCGCCAACGTCACATGCTGGAAACATCTCCATCATATTCTGCACCAATTGCCTGTGGCAAGCATTGATGCGATTGGCCCTCCCCTCTACCGGAATAAAAGACGAGATGTTGTTTTTATACCGGGGGTCAAGGATAGCAAAGATCCAGTACTGGTTGTCCTCCATGATTTTGACAATACGCTTGTCGGTTGTAAAGCACCCCAACATGAACTCAGCCATGTCTGCCACAGTGTTAGTTGGCATGACTCCTCTGGCCCCACCGGAAAGTTCAATCTCCATTTCCTCCTCATCCTCCATGTCTACCCATCCGCGCTGCAACAATGGGACGATTCGAAGTTGCCCGGAAGCCTCCTGTATCACCATCACATCATCGGACAACTCTTCTTCCTCCTCCTCCTCCTCCTCCTCCTCCATTAAACGCAGTGAAGCGGACAGATGTGTGGACCTACTCTCCAGCTGTGACGGATCGGATGCTATCCCTAACTCCTCTGTGTGATCTGAGTTATCCCTGATGTCAATCAGGGATTCTCTCAGAACACACAAGAGCGGGATTGTAAGGCTCACCATCGCATCCTCAGAGCTCACCCTCCTTGTGGACTCCTCAAAGACCCGTAGGATGTCACAAAGGTCTCTCATCCATGGCCACTCATGGATGTGAAACTGAGGCAGCTGACTTTGTGGCACCCTAGGGTTTTGTAGCTGGTATTCCATCAAAGGTCTCTGCTGCTCAACCACTCTATTCAACATCTGAAACGTTGAGTTCCAGCGTGTGGGGACGTCGCACAAAAGCCGGTGTTGTGGCACATGCAGGCGTTGCTGGAGAGATTTTAAGCTAGCAGCGGCTACTGTCGACTTGCGAAAGTGGGCGCACATGCGCCGCACTTTCACCAGTAGCTCTGGAACATTGGGGTAGCTCTTTAGGAAACGTTGCACCACTAGGTTGAAGACGTGGGCCAGGCATGGAACATGTTGGAGTCCGGCAAGCTCCAGAGCTGCTACCAGGTTCCGGCCGTTATCACAAACGACCATGCCTGGGCCCAGGTGCAGCGGCTCAAACCATATTGCCGTCTCATCGAGGAGGGCATCCCTCACCTCGGAGGCAGTGTGCTGTCTGTCCCCCAAGCTGATCAGCTTCAGCACAGCCTGCTGACGTCTACCAACGCCAGTGCTGCAACGTTTCCAACTCGTAGCTGGGGTCAATCTAACAGCGGAGGAGGAGGCGGTGGCGGAGGAGGAGGCGGTGGCGGAGGAGGAGGCGGTAGAGGAGGAGGAGGAGGGGGGTGTTCTTCTCGTGTCCCTGCCAGGAATGTTAGGCGGGGAGACGAGGTACACCGGGCCAGTTTGGGAAGCAGTCCCAGCCTCAACTACATTCACCCAGTGTGCCGTCAGTGAAATGTAGCGTCCCTGTCCGCATGCACTTGTCCACGCGTCGGTGGTCAAGTGGACCTTTGTGCAAAGCGCGGAACTAAGGGCCCGCCTGATGTTGAGTGACACGTGCTGGTGCAAGGCGGGGACGGCACACCGGGAGAAGTAGTGACGGCTAGGGACGGCATAGCGAGGTGCCGCAGTTGCCATCAGGTCCAGGAAGGCGGGAGTTTCAACAAGCCGGAACGCCAACATCTCCTGGGCCAGCAGTTTAGCGATGTTGGCGTTCAAGGCTTGCGCGTGTGGGTGGTTAGCAGTGTATTTCTGCCGCCGCTCCAATGTCTGAGAGATGGTGGGTTGTTGTAAAGAAACGCCTGATGGTGCCTTTGATGGTGCAGGAGAAGGAGATAAGACAGGACCAGGGGAGGATGAGGTAGAAGTCAACAAAGTGGCGGAGGCAGATGAAGTGGTGTCCTGGCTCGTCCTCTGGAGTGCATCGCCAGCACAGTCAGCAGTGGCAGTGGCAGAGGCAGAGGCAGAGGCAGTGGCAGTGGCGTGAACGGCAGGCGGCCTTTGTCCTGCCGTTGCTGCCTGCCACTGATTCCAGTGCTTGGATTCCAAATGACGGCGCATTGAAGTGGTGGACAGGTTGCTCTTCTCAGAGCCCCTAATCAATTTCGAGAGGCAAATTGTGCAGACAACACTATATCTGTCCTCGGCGCATTCCTTGAAAAAACTCCACACCTTCGAGAAACGTGCCCTCGAGGTGGGAGTTTTTCGGGGCTGGGTACGAACTGGAACATCTTGGGAGATTCCGGGTGTGGCCTGGCTTCGCCTAAGCTGCTGACCTCTGCCTCTGCCTCTAGCTACCCTTTTTGGTGCTGCACCTGCCTCAACATCCACACTACTTTCCCCGCTTGACATCCCCCCTGTCCAGGTCGGGTCAGTGTCCTCATCATCCACCACTTCCTCTTCCAACTCCTGTCTCATCTCCTCCTCCCGCACAATGCGCCGGTCAACTGGATGCCCTGACGGCAACTGCGTCACATCATCGTCGATGAGGGTGGGTTGCTGGTCATCCACCACCAAATCGAACGGAGATGGAGGAGACTCTAGTGTTTGAGCATCTGGACACAAATGCTCCTCTGTTAGGTTCGTGGAATCGTGACGTGGAGAGGCAGGTTGAGGGACAATGAAAGGAGCGGAGAACAGCTCTGGGGAGCAGGGACAGTTTGGGTTATTGTTCTGTAAAGCTTCGGAATTTTGGGAGGAAGGAAGACAAGACTGTTGGGTAATAGGAGGAGAGGAGGCAGAGTCTGACTGGCTGCTGGACAATGTGCTGTAAGCGTTCTCTGACAGCCATTGCAAGACCTGTTCCTGGTTCTCGGGCCTACTAAGGTTTGTACCCTGCAGTTTAGTTAATGTGGCAAGCAACCCTGGCACTGTGGAGTGGCGCAATGCTTGCTGCCCCACAGGAGTAGGCACGGGACGCCCTGTGGCTTCACTGCTACCTTGCTCCCCAGAACCATTCCCCCGACCTCGCCCACGGCCTCGTCCACGTCCCTTTCCGGGAGCCTTGCGCATTTTGAATTCCTAGTTAGAAATTGGCACTGTATACCAGTAGTAAAAATTGTGGGTGCACGTAACCCCAATATATTCTTTGAATTCCCAGTCAGAAACTGGCACTATATGGCAGTAGCAAGAAATGAGGGTATTTGTATTCCCAATATACTCTTTGAATTCCCAGTCAGACAATGGCACTGTATACCAGTAGTAAAAATTGTGGGTGCACGTAACCCCAATATATTCTTTGAATTACCAGTCAGAAACTGGCACTATATGGCAGTAGCAAGAAATGAGGGTATTTGTATTCCCAATATATTCTTTGAATTCCCAGTCAGACAATGGCACTGTATACCAGTAGTAAAAATTGTGGGTGCACGTAACCCCAATATATTCTTTGAATTCCCAGTCAGAAACTGGCACTATATGGCAGTAGCAAGAAATGAGGGTATTTGTATTCCCAATATACTCTTTGAATTCCCAGTCAGACAATGGCACTGTATACCAGTAGTAAAAATTGTGGGTGCACGTAACCCCAATATATTCTTTGAATTCCCAGTCAGAAACTGGCACTATATGGCAGTAGCAAGAAATGAGGGTATTTGTATTCCCAATATACTCTTTGAATTCCCAGTCAGACAATGGCACTGTATACCAGTAGTAAAAATTGTGGGTGCACGTAACCCCAATATATTCTTTGAATTACCAGTCAGAAACTGGCACTATATGGCAGTAGCAAGAAATGAGGGTATTTATAACCCCAATATATTCTTTGAATTCCCAGTCAGACAATGGCACTGTATACCAGTAGTAAAAATTGTGGGTGCACGTAACCCCAATATATTCTTTGAATTCCCAGTCAGAAACTGGCACTATATGGCAGTAGCAAGAAATGAGGGTATTTGTATTCCCAATATACTCTTTGAATTCCCAGTCAGACAATGGCACTGTATACCAGTAGTAAAAATTGTGGGTGCACGTAACCCCAATATATTCTTTGAATTACCAGTCAGAAACTGGCACTATATGGCAGTAGCAAGAAATGAGGGTATTTATAACCCCAATATATTCTTTGAATTCCCAGTCAGACAATGGCACTGTATACCAGTAGTAAAAATTGTGGGTGCACGTAACCCCAATATATTCTTTGAATTCCCAGTCAGAAACTGGCACTATATGGCAGTAGCAAGAAATGAGGGTATTTGTATTCCCAATATACTCTTTGAATTCCCAGTCAGACAATGGCACTGTATACCAGTAGTAAAAATTGTGGGTGCACGTAACCCCAATATATTCTTTGAATTCCCAGTCAGACACTGGCACTATATGGCAGTAGCAAGAAATGAGGGTATTTGTATTCCCAATATATTCTTTGAATTCCCAGTCAGACAATGGCACTGTATACCAGTAGTAAAAATTGTGGGTGCACGTAACCCCAATATATTCTTTGAATTACCAGTCAGAAACTGGCACTATATGGCAGTAGCAAGAAATGAGGGTATTTGTATTCCCAATATATTCTTTGAATTCCCAGTCAGACAATGGCACTGTATACCAGTAGTAAAAATTGTGGGTGTATATAGCCCCAATTCTATTGCTAGGGGACTTGCAGGGTATTTCTGGGGTGAAGGTGGGGGGGCACACCGTTGGAACGGGTATCGGGGTATATATCGGGTATACGGGAATACACTGACAGTGTATTCCATTCAGGATCCTGGGAAAGCTGGGTTGCGGCGATTGAGCCCGTCAGTGCCACGTTACACTGACAAGCTTCTCCCTGGAATTTAGCTCTTACAAGAGCTGTTGGTTGTCTTCTCCTTCCTATCCTAGCCTGTCCCTGCCTACCCAGAATCTAAGCCCTAGCTAGCTGGACGGAAACCTCCGTCCTCGGTGAATTGCAAGCTCAGAATGACGCGAAGCTGGGCGTCGCTGTTCTTTTAAATTAGAGGTCACATGTTTTCGGCAGCCAATGGGTTTTGCCTACTTTTTTCAACGTCACCGGTGTCGTAGTTCCTGTCCCACCTACCCAGCGCTGTTATTGGAGCAAAAAAGGCGCCAGGGAAGGTGGGAGGGGAATCGAGTAATGGCGCACTTTACCACGCGGTGTTCGATTCGATTCGAACATGCCGAACAGCCTAATATCCGATCGAACATGAGTTCGATAGAACACTGTTCGCTCATCTCTAGTCTCTACTATCAGACCAACACAACGCGGGACTTAGTCATGGAAATCCAGTGTGCCAGGAAGTCGCTACTATCAGAGGACCACAACATGGGACTTAGTCATGGAAATCCAGTGTGCCAGGAAGTCGCTACTATCAGAGGACCACAACATGGGACTTAGTCATGGAAATCCAGTGTGCCAGGAAGTCTCTACTATCAGACCAACACAACGCGGGACTTAGTCATGGAAATCCAGTGTGCCAGGAAGTCGCTACTATCAGAGGACCACAACATGGGACTTAGTCATGGAAATCCAGTGTGCCAGGAAGTCTCTACTATCAGACCACCACAACACGGGACTTAGTCATGGAAATCCAGTGTGTTCGGAAGTCTCTACTATCAGACCACCACAACACGGGACTTAGTCATGGAAATCGTGTGTGTCGGAAAGTCTCCACTATCGGACCACCATGTAACACGGCATTTAATCATGGAAATCCACAGTGGTCAGGATGTCTCTACTATCGGACCACTGCAACACAGGACTTAGGGTGCGTTCACACGGAGGAAAGTGGAGCACAATCTGGCATGTATACACGTGTTAGCATACACGCGTTATTTTGCGGCCGTGTTCTTGCGGCCGCAAAATCACGTCCGCAAAATAACGTGGCGTATATGATTCTAACTCCCATTGAAATGAATGGGAGCTTTTTGCGAGCGCAATCTGCTGACACGTGTATACGTGCCAGATTGCGCTCCACTTTCCTCCGTGTGAACGCACCCTAAGTCATGGAAATCCAGTGTGCCAGAAAGTCTCTATTATTGGACCACCATGTGACACAGCACTTAGTCATGGAAATCCACACAGTGGTGAGGAAGTTTCTACTATCAGATCATCACAACATCAGATTTAGTCTTGAAAATCTAGTGTATTGAAAAGTCTCTATTATCAGGACGCCATGTAACACAGTCAGGGGCATAACAAGTAAAGACCGGGCCCCATAGTAAACTTTTGAATTGGGCCCCTCCCCATGGCATAGCAACCCCTTTCCTGCTCCCCCTCCACACACACACACACACAGTATAATACCCCATTCATTCACACTATAATGTACCAAAGTTTCCTCCAGACAGGA
Organism: Leptodactylus fuscus; assembly: GCF_031893055.1. Classification (NCBI taxonomy): domain Eukaryota; kingdom Metazoa; phylum Chordata; class Amphibia; order Anura; family Leptodactylidae; genus Leptodactylus; species Leptodactylus fuscus. The sequence goes on along the minus strand of NC_134266.1, from coordinate 26,536,433 downwards.
CAATGTCCCATAGTGACCCCTCCACACAGTATAATGTCCCATAGTGACCCCTCCACACAGTATAATGTCCCATAGTGACCCCTCCACACAGTATAATGTCCCTTAGTGACCCCTCCACACAGTATAATGTCCCTTAGTGACCCCTCCACACACCAATGACCTATTATTATACTCTGGCGTCTTTTCAGACTGCAGATTACAATGATCAGCCCAGGGGAGGTGACAAACATAAAAACCAGATGAACTTACGCAATTACCTGCTCTTCAATAATGTCACATATGTGGGTCACGCCGGCGTAATTATCCGTCGCGACACCAGCCTGACCCACGTGACATCTGTGATGTCACTATAGAGGCCCAAAGACAGCATGGGGTTAGGCCACAGTGTAGGAGAGGTGAATACAACAGGTTTTTTTTTGTTCACGCACCTCCCCTGGGCCTTAGATCATTATACTTGGGGGTTTGAAGAGAAACCTGAGTATAATAATAGCAGTATTTGTTGGGGATTGCCTAACAAATACTCTTGCCGTAGGCCTGCGACCTTACTTAACAATCCTGGTCACTGCCGCTTCCCCTCCCATTCTTCCCTCAAGGGGGCCCTGTGCGTCCTATAACACATCTCTAAAATAATCATGGCAGCAGCTCCACATAGTTCTTACTGGCATTGTCCACTAGATGGGGTATCATCCAGGTGGCCTAATGTAGGAGGAGCTACTGAGATCTGAGATTTGAGGGGTGCTGCACTGCACCATCTTATGATAGGGTTTTCTGTATTGGGCACCAATATTTTACTCGCAGCTCTTGTGGTGACTAGAGAATATTAAAGCTTGAATAATAAGAGATTATCCTTCTGATTTTCCTGAAGTTCGGATTCCCTTTAAGATCCCCTTGATGTCTCTAATTAAGACATACTTGACATTTGGTGGAGATTCTTCCTAATATGAGTTACTTGAAGTCACCGCGCACTTGGAAATGCCCTTTTATTCAGGATACACCATTACCGCAGCATTATATAAAGTGGAATAATGAGGACCTTATATCATGTGAGGGAGCGGGGTAGATTAGTCTCCAGACACTTGGGCTGTAGTAAATCCTTGTAATCAGGAGCATATTAAGATTGTGTATGCGAGCGGCGTCCCTGCACTCAGCAGGTAGTGAATTACAAGGCCATAAGAGCGAAGGACCATCATCCATCATATATGTTGACTATATTATCTCCTGGCCTTATATAATAACTTGACGTGAGAATAGCTAACCCCGCACTGATGAAAACAAGGGGGTGGTGCGGAGCGTCTGACAGATGGGTATGTATTTAATGACAAGCCTGACTCTGTCCATCCCACTTTTTTTGACTAAACTGCTGAGTCTAAAGGCGCCCATATGCATTTGTATATTAGAGGGATTACTTAAAGGAATTCTTTATTCTAACAAAAATGTGTCCTCGGAGCTGAAATCAGGATGGAGTACAGAATCCTGCAACACTACAGATCCCAGATATTGTATTAAAGATATATATATATATATATATATATATATATATATATAGGAGGTCAGGATATAACCACCTATAACTGATGCAGAGGTGACCATATTGAGGGGCACAGAGAATTCTCTTTACGACTCGACAGAAGGAAACTACTCACAAAATTTTGTTATTTTTCTCACGCTACTTGAGGACTTCTTAATAGGTCCAACTTCCAAGAGCTCCTCAAGCAATGATGTCACAAATTGCTAGTCGACCTCTCTGGGTACATAACTTTCTCCTCCTGACCACTATTTTCCACCTACATTGCAGTGAACTACACAATGACTCCTGGTCTCTAATTGCCCCTGACCCAAGAAAATGCCCAAGTGTCCCAAGCTTCATTGGGATCCATTTGGTTTCAGAGTACAATGCGGCCTATGACCCGACTTGCATTCTTGAAATTATCTACTTGCTGCTTGCCCTGACCTCTGCCTGGCCTTCGCTCATAACCAGACTCTGCCTGCCTTGACCCTTCCTCCATATAACTACAAAACAATAAAACAGAAGCACGGAGCAGTGTGTAGTGCAACATCATTTATAAATGAGAATGTAAAAGCGTAGAGACAAGATGGCTCCTCACCTTTTGGGGTTGTGTGAGGGCTACAGCCAACCGCTTAAGGCAAAAGAAGAAAACTGGATGGTCGATGTCACTGACTGACACCGAAACACCGGTGTGTGGAGAATACAACTGTTCCGACCAGAAGACGAAGGACTGCGTGAATCCAAAGGAAATGAGTAGCAGAACTCTTTATTCCAGACAAATATCAATATAACACAACGCGTTTCAGGGATTTGAACTAGCCCTTTATCAAGTGTGCATCGAACTCTACCTGTAAAGTTCACCTGGGGGGAGAGGAGGCTCAAAAAAAGGTTACATTGATGTTTGTCTGGAATAAAGAGTTCTGCTTCTCATTTTCTTTGGATTCGCGCAGTCCTTCGTCTTCTGGTCCGAACAGTTGTATTCTCTATATGACTCCTATTCCTGCTCTCCACCTTAATACAGTGGCTTGGGCACATTCGTTAATCTACACGTCAGCCATTAGGGGCAGTGACTTGGAAATTTCCTTTCAAAAATCTGTACACAAAATTCATTAGTGACCCAGGAGTCCAGAGGTGTAATATAAAGCACGTGGACCCCAAAGCAAAATGTGTACTAGGCCCCCAGCTATAATGTATCATTGTAGTACCGGTCTTCTTATATTTGTAAGAGTCATCTTATGGGTCTCCTAAGGGCTCGTTCACATCTGCGTCCGGGAGTCCGTTCTGCAGGTTTCCATTTCCTGAACAAAAATGGGCAGGAGACGAAAACCTGCAGGACTCTTTCTTACCCATTCATTTGAATGGGTTTGAAAAGTGTCCGACCGTGAGCACTGGTGAGTGTTTTATGCGCTCCATGGCGAAACCGGTTTTTATAAACCGACACAGAGTCGGACATGCAGTACTTTGTGTCCGGTTTAAAAGAAACGGTTTCGCCGCATAGAGCATAAAACGCTCATCGGCGCTCACGGCCGGATTCGGCATGACAGGTTTCCGTCTTCTGCATGCAGAAGACGGAAACCTGATAACGGAGACCTGATTGCTGGTGTGAACCCAGCATAAGACTCCAGGGTTTAGGTGTGACTGCACCATCTACACTCCCTCAAAGTACACCAATGCAGGGCCCATGGCTGCGGGTGGTTTCTGTTAGATATGGCCAAATAGGTGTCTATGTAGGTGCCTAACCTCTGACAAACACGTTACTCTAGGTGCGGGCCGAGGCATACGGCACTTCATACCTCACACAGGCAGGGGAGGATTTGGTCATGAATCAACCGTAATTGTGTGTGGTCCCCCGATGACATAATCCAGTGTCTGCCTCACTTGTTAAAGTGTGTGGGCCAGCCAATAAAAGGGGACAATATACTATGCGGAGACCATGAAAATGAGGCAATATACTTTGTGGGACATTATACTGTGTAGGGGCCAGGACATGGGGAATTTTTGACCTGAAAATGGAGGAAAAGTTTTTGATTGGGGGTCCCCAAACCTAATTTTGCAAATGGCCCCTGAAATGACAAATTTGCCCAATATAGATATTACCATATATCTGGACCATGACAGAATATCACAGAGTTACAGAGCTAAATGTCACGATGTATCATGTCTTCTGCCTCCAGCTACGAGAGTCTCCATGTGGAACACATTATTGAAGAGTTTCTCCCTCTGCTCATTTGCTTGTTCCTCTAGTTTGCGCTTGGCCCCATTACCGATATCTGCAGGGCAGATTTCATCCAATGATCTAATTAGATCCGGCTATGTTCCTCAATGCCCTTTGTTTATTCTGCCAGATAGCTTCTACTTATCATCTTTTATATGCTGGCGCGTTTCAGGCACAGATGGTGCCAGCTATCGAGCCATGGCTTTCCCTGGTGAGGTGACACAGTTCCAGCACCAAGACGCTACATTGCTCACAACGAAAAAAATTGTAGTAAACAAGCTAAGGGCAAAAAGTTATATGTTGTCATTGCTTGTGAAGTTAGTTTGTATCCTTCACAACGCGTGGTGCCAACTTTAACCATCACTTTACAGGATACAGATCGTACTTTACTGTAAACACCCACTAGTCCTCCATATTACCCCATGTAGCCTATGGCATAGCGGGTATCTGAGCCGCTCATAGTGTACCGCCAATCCATTCACCATTCTGCTGGCTTTTTCTCACTCTGACTTCACATGTTCCTGGCACCTCTTGCTGATTCAGAGTCTGTACAGAGCACATGAGGAATCCTCTCACATTAGTTCCTCCATATTATCCCATATGGACTATGGGAAACTGGGTGTCTAAATCTCTTAAAATGTATCTCAAGTACAATCAGCATGCTACTGGTTTCTTTCCACTCTGACTTCACATTTTCCTGGCACCTTCTGCTGATTCATGGTCTATACAGAGCATATCAGGAATCCCTCACCACTAGTTCCTCCATATTATCCCATGTGGCCTATTGGGAAGTGGGAATCTAAACCTTCTAAAACGGACCTCTAATTCTAAAACAATTTTTATCAATGAATAGCACATTTATCTCAATTTATTCATGTGTATTTCCCTATTCTGCAGTGAAGTTACTTCTAATATAGAAGTCTATGGAGAGGGGAGGGAAGAGGATGTAGCTTCTGGAAGAATCTGAGTTGCTGCTAGTGCTCTACTACACTTAGTGCATGACATAGCTCTTTCAGCACTTCTATACCTACTATACAACCTTTTAAGGGGTTGTACTGTGGAATTTATAATCATGTAATCTATGAAAAACATTGTTATAAAAAAGTTGAATGCTTGAAACTGGTATAATGTTATATGATAAGATGGCACCTGTATGCAGGATGGGTGCAAAAAAAACCAAATGCTTGGCTTGCTGCCAGAAGACAGCTCCCCAAGGTTACCACGCAGGAGCGGGAGCAGCTGGCTATATATGGAACTGCTTAAACTTTTTCTGTTTGATTGAGATGTCCCATACCAATCAGGAATGAATATGAAAATTTACGTTATATCACTTCCTTTCTCTGCTACTATTTAACCCCACGTTGTTTTAATAAAAGTGTGTCAGCACACATTCCTTAGCTGAGAGAGGAACTAATACCAACAAATAGAGTGGTGTGACTTCTTTACCGCCTGGCACTCAGCCTAATTAATTAGGACGACGACAGTTACTCGAGATTATTGGTCAATTAGTCATAAACATGGCTTTATCCTCATCAGTACCATTAAGCACAGGAGATGAGTGTTGGTCTGGTGGAGGTCCTGTACTGTGCATCCCTCATGCCTTCTCCTTGTGCAAGGAATGTCTTTGGGCATGCCATGGGGCACACCAAGACTCCAATCTCTGGCAATGCTTCTTCCACAAAGTGGAGGCATAGGGGACTTTCAGCCCTACATTCTGCTGATCTCTGCGGGACCTGGCATTCAGACCCCCAGGGATCTGACACTTACGCTGGGTTCACACCAGCGTCCGGTCTACGTTATCAGGTTTCCGTCTTCTGCATGCAGAAGACGGAAACCTGTCATGCCGAGTCCGACCGTGAGCGCCAGTGAGCGTTTTATGCTCTCCGCGGCGAAACCGTTTTTTTTAAAACCGGACACAGAGTACTGCATGTCTGACTCTGTGTCCGGTTAAAAAAAACGGTTTCGCCGCGGAGAGCATAAAACGCTCACTGGCGCTCACGGTCGGACTCGGCATGACAGGTTTCCGTCTTCTGCATGCAGAAGACGGAAACCTGATAACGTAGACCGGACGCTGGTGTGAACCCAGCGTAAGTGTCAGATCCCTGGGGGTCTGAATGCCAGGTCCCGCAGAGATCAGCAGAATGTAGGGCTGAAAGTCCCCTATGCCTCCACTTTGTGGAAGAAGCATTGCCAGAGATTGGAATCTTGGTGTGCCCCATGGCATGCCCAAAGACATTCCTTGCACAAGGAGAAGGCATGAGGGATGCACAGTACAGGACCTCCACCAGACCAACACTCATCTCCTGTGCTTAATGGTACTGATGAGGATAAAGCCATGTTTATGACTAATTGACCAATAATCTCGAGTAACTGTCGTCGTCCTAATTAATTAGGCTGAGTGCCAGGCGGTAAAGAAGTCACACCACTCTATTTGTTGGTATTAGTTCCTCTCTCAGCTAAGGAATGTGTGCCGGCAGGTTTCCGTTTCCTGTCCAGTTTTGTGCAGGTAACCTGCAGAACGGAGTCCTGGGCGCAGATGTGAACAAGCCCTTAGCCCCTCCAAGTGTCCTATAGAATCATCCCCTGTTCTGTTGACTGATACGGATGATTGTCCTTAAACATCCACAGTCATAGTCTTGCGCATGCGCAGTGCATTTACATTGAGTCTTCCATGCATGCGCAGAACAGACATGAATTGTCAGCTCCCTTCACACTTTGGTAACTCTCATAGACTTTTGTAGAGAGAGCCCTGCCCAGTCACGTTTACTCTCCACTTATTTCCATGATTTAAATCTCTACTTTTACGGAGTTCTTCTTTTTACAATTTACCATTTCTACATTATCAACATGATAAAAGCTATTTTGGGTAGGGGGTGTCCCTCTGCTTATTTCTGCGTGAGGACAGATTAGTCATTACTTGGCTACGTGGCGTCTCGAATGAGTTTCAGATTGATTTACTCGTCGGCTGCATATAGCGGCAGTTACCTGGTGCAGAGTGTGCGCTCGCCGCTTATCAGCCACGTCCTTATTGACTCATTTATCATCACCGCCACAAGATGTTCCATTAAGTACGACCATTCAGCGAATTATACCCTGGAGTCGGCCCGAGCTTCTACTTCTTGGCAACATTTTACATTTTACAATCAAAAAAGAAATTCTTCAAGACATGTAAAAAAAAAAGTTTGTTTCATCTCGATGAAATGTTTTATATGTCTGCAGAAGGAATTGCAAATTAAGTAAACCAGAGGCGTCTGATATGTATGAGGGGCAGGTTACCCTATCTAAAGCGTTGGGGCCTGCCTCAGTTCAGACTGCTATACCACTGCCAAGTTTTGAGGCCTAGCCTCAGATTTCTCCCATGTGAATTTGCTTCATAAGAACTTAAAAACTTAGATACTTCCATCTTGAAATAGTCTACAGTATTTCTAGGACATGCCATTACATTTCGATTGGTAGGGGTCCAACCTATGGTACTGAATACAATGACTAAATAATACCCCCTCACAGTAGCTATATAATATTACCGTATATTGCCCATAAACACTTCCATAATTTTACTGTATAATGCCCAACTAATACTGCAAATTAGTACCCAGTTCAAGAGACCATTCAATGTCCAAATCTTACTGCCATACTGTTATAAAGGGGTTGGCCAGGATTTTTTTTTAAGGCCTATCCTTAGGATAGGCTAAACAAAAATATCTGAACTGTGGAGGGTCGATAGATGGCCCCCACATGGATCAGTGGTTTGGGGCCACTTATGATGTCCATACTATACACTATACTGGACTGGGAGTTATTGACTCAGTGCCCTGTGTAGTGGCTAGGTGCTGGTACTGCAGCTCAGCTCTCGATGATTCCATTGGAAGTGGAGCCACAGTACCACACCAAGCCCGTATATAGACACCAAAGCCAACTGCTTCGGGCACCATTCTCAGGGTGTAGTACGGATGTCGGTTGTGGCCCCAAACACTTGATCCATAATAGGGTTGGCTGTTGTTCCCACAATGGTCAGATATTTGATGGCAATACTAAGGAAAGAACTTAAATTTAAAAAAAAAAAAAAAACCCTAGTCAACCTCATTCATAGTAAATTCCCTGGTGGGCTAGGGCATTAAAAATTGTCATGCTTCACTATCAGATTACCCCTTTCCTACACACCAAAAATAAGGGTCCTGGTAAATTTCCCAGTTTACCATACCCTTAGGCCTCTTTTGAAATGTATATGAGACCTGTTCACACAACAGAGGGTCCAGGTGCAGTCATGCAAAGTTCTAAAAGTCCTCATCTGTCAGTGGTTTAGATAGCCAACCTCTATGGAAGTATCTGTGTCGTGGGTGACCCTTCATTTTGAGGATTATTGAGGTCCCAAGAGTGACACTCCCATCAATTCAAAAGTGATGGCATATCCTAACAATATTTTAGAGATGGTTCCTTTCCCTATTAGGGATCATGATGGACCATTGAAATTCTACTGGATTGCCATAGTTCATGACCAAGAAGACACACAATACAGGCTATCCACAAAACATGTCCTTCGTCAAGGAGTTGGCATTGAATGTCGAAACAAAATGATTAGCAAATAGTCCATTATTTTTAACTCACAGACGTGCCTATTTTTACTAGTACTAATATTTCACCCCTCTTTGCAGGTACGATCCCCCCACTCATAAAATCCATTGAGACCAGCGAAGAAGGACTGTCAACCAACAAAGGAATAAAAATGCTGGTGACCATCTCCTGTATCCTGATCGGGGTCTTGCTGCTGTTTGCTTTACTGCTGATTGTCAGGCGGAGGAGACGGGAGCAGAGACTGAAGAGACTGAGAGGTAATAGGGTTTTCTGTGCTATACATGAGACTGACTCTCCGTGCTCACAGTCTTGTTTTAGGTTCCTACAATTCAGGGGACAGGAGTCTGAAGAAGGTACAACTTGGATCCTCAGAGCATGAGGATGTAAGACAAAGATCCAAGGGGAACGGAAGACTGGGAATAATTTTCTCCCTGTTAACTAAAGGGAAGCTTGGTTTAGGGAAAGGATGTAGACTTCAATGTGCCGTAACTAGAGAAAATAGAGATTAATGTTATTGCAGGAAAGGTTAATGTTGAATTGTAAATGCCAAGCTTGGCCTCGAGCCCATTATTTGTTATTAAGTGTCATCAAGTCAATTTCGATTCCTGGCAACCAAATGAATAATGTTCTGTCTTCAGGGTTATGTATAGCATGTTCACAATTTCTTCGACCCATCCATCTTGGTGTAACCTCTTCTTTTCTTCCTGTCAACATGAGTTGATTGTTCTCATAATGTATTCAGGGGACCATAAGGACAGCCCATACAATTGCCCTTGGTCCCTGGGCCAAGTCTTTGATGTCCCAACTTAGCTATAGTGTAGTGAGAACATGTACAGGACTCCACTTCCCAGAAGAACTGCATTGGTAGCCAGAACTGGACGTAGGGAATTTGCCCATGGGCCCTGAAAAGGCAAAGAAGCTAAGACCCTTCAGTCCTGCATGGCAAAACCCAGAAGAAATATAGATCTCCTTCTGTTTTATGTGGGCAGTGGTTCATGTCTGTACCTCTATTAGGGTTTGGACTGAACATTTTTGGCCTCGTTACAGTAGACATGGAAGACCACAAAGAGTTTTTGTTAGAAGTTGGATTAGACATAGCTATGGCTGACCTTTACAGGCTTTAAGAAGCTCTGAGAGTACATCCCCAAGTGTCCCACAATACATGGATGTTAGACTTCTCATGAAGGAATCTGATACAGTTTTGTTGGCTTAGCCTGGTCAAGAAGGTATAAGAAGGAGTACTTTTCTTCAAAAACTGAGAGGTTGGACTTAAAATTTATCTCCGATGAGAAAATCAAGGAAGTCAATAATTGTATCTGGGAACCTTCCATTTCTCTGTGACTTCTGTGGAGACAGTAGCTTGATACGGACCCAACCAGTCAGAAACAAGGGGCACAATGTCTGGTGAAAACAGTTTTATTTGAAAAACAGCAAAAATGAATAAACCTTCAGGCAAAAACGTCAAACAAAACCCTGCTCGTCCGAGCAATAACTAAACAGTGAAAACTAACTATACAAGTGACTTACTACCAACCACACGAACAAAGCAAAGTAGTATAGTACAGTCTCACCAGACTCTCAGTATTTCAGGACAGACCCAGGAGTCTCCTCTCGCTCCCAAAATCTGCCCTGAAGTGTAGGCTCTGCAGCCTTTTATGGCCCAGTAACGAGCCCAGGACCCACATCTGAGCCTGAGGCCTACTCAAGACCTGGACCACACATAGGTCAGAAACCTGGGGGGTATATGCCGTGACGCCAGCACTCTGCCTGTCACCTCACACTTCAGAAAAACTGAAAGGAGCTAAATTTGACCATATTGGTCATTGGGTAAGGATCACAATGTGGTTTAAAAAGTTTTGATAAAGTCAGTGTGGTGTCAAGTTTTGTTCAGTGAGTTCTGGGCACTCTGCTGAGTGCATTGTCTCATTGTTTTTGATTGGATCAACTTATCGGAGAATGGAGTAAACAATATGCAGATCAATAGAAGGCCTAGGAGTTGGTTCACCCCTCCGAGGAGAGTTGAGCAGAGTACTTTTGACCCTTCATTTTAGCAAATGGAACCAACACCTGGATCTCCAACTTCTGACATATCACTATGACATGTCCAAAGTATATTTTTAAAATTATAGGAACCCATTTATGGGATTTACTGGTCCCCATGGAGATGCCCAAATTTATCCCCATCATTATCTTATCTTGAACTGAACTTTTTGGTTTTCCAATTTCGAAGGTTAAACAGGGTAAAACTCCCGAAGACTTATTTCTTTCCGTCATACTGGCAGAATATTATCGATCCATTGCATCTTTTGCTGAGAATGACCATAATGCAGGATGTTGGTCTTCTCAGCTCCTCGCTCACCAGTCGAATGTTACTTAGATTACTGAACATTCCGTTGCATTGTGCTAAGCGCGAGGGATTTTAATAATGCAGCGTACTGTATAAAGGTACAAAAGTGTCACCGTATACCTTCCTGAAGGGTACTGCTGGCAGCGAAGAAACTTTTACGTTATCTCTATCGAGCTTCTCTCCTACATATATTATTTACAGTCCTGTAAAATGAACCTCCTGCGCCTCTCAGGCAGCCGCTCTTTTATCTTCTTCTCTCTCGAAGAGCTAATGGGCTCATTGTGCATGATCATTCTTTTGGATTGAATTATTTCCATGCTTTGTAACCTTGGCTTTTAGTCGAAAAACATTCCATGAACCAACTTCCCAATGGGAGCAAAAGTCAGCAAATCACCAGAGGCAGGTTTAGGGTGCAAATAAAAAAAATGATTGAGGCTTGGTGTCTACAAGATGGATCATCTTCTGTAATTCTGTGGAGAAATAGGGGTTTAAGTTGGCCATAAATTTACTTTGTCGGAGGGTGGTCCGCTCCTATGCTTATCGGCCACTTTGATTTATATAGTTATGGCTATCTCAGTCCGCCCAACCTTGATCTATCTCAATATGTTGACCATATTGCACTTTCCCAAACTGCTTGTAAGCAGCTGCCTGGCATTGAGCACAACAAAAATTTACCCTAGACCAGTCTCCTAATACAGTATACTTGATCCTCTTCCCTGCATACCCTCAAATAGCATTATGCTGAATATTTTTTCTCCATCAACCTTGTATATAGGGCGACATGGACCCACTGGTGGGTACTTTGTAACCCTATATCTTCACAATGACCTTCGCAGCTTATAATTTGCCATCACAGGCTTCCAGGAAAGCTAAGGAGAGCTTACCAAAGACATTTTTATGAATGATACAATACAGTAAGGTAAATGGGACACAATCTATATAAATCATGCTCCTATGGATGGGTAACAACTCAGCCCTCTGGCAATCCTCTGAGAAGCTAAATATGTTTCCCGTATTTATAGACTGTGTGAGTCAGAGTGTCTTACAGGATAATCGTCTTTCAGAATCTCCTCAATAACTGACATTACCCCAAATTATTCCTCTGTTAGTAGTGTGCTGCTTTGCCACTGAACCACATGGTAAGCCTATGAAGGCTACTAGACTATGGAAGTGTTCTATGTATGTGGGGTAGCATTATTTACCTCCTGCTGGTCATATAGAGGGCTTACACTTATATAAGATAGCCATGACATAGGTGGATAGATATGATGTAGATAGGTATATAGATGACATAGATAAATAATTAGATAGATAGATAGACAGATAGAACAACAGACTTTAGACTCGGGAGTGTAGATAGTAGATTCGGAAATGTAGAATTTCGAACATAGAATTTAGACTGGGGAGTGTAGACTGTAAACTCAGAAGTGTAGATTTGGGAGTGTAGACTCGGAGTGTAGACTGTAGATTTTCAAGTATAGACTGTAGACTCGGAGTGTAAACTGTAGGCTCGGAATGGAGACTGTAAATTTTTGAGTATAGACTGTAGACTCGGAGTGTAGACTGTAGACTTGGATTGTAGACTGTAGACTCGGAATGTAGACTGTAGGCTCGAATTGGAGAGTGTAGGCTCGGATTGGAGACTCTACGCTCGGAGTGTAGACTGTAGGCTCGGAGTGTAGACTGTAGACTCAGAGTGTAAACTGTAGACTCAGATTGTAGACTGTAGACTCGGAATGTAGACTGTAGACTCGGATTGTAGACTGTAGACTCAAATTGTAGACTGTAGACTCAAATTTTAGACTGTAGGCTCGGATTGTAGACTGTAGACTTGGAATGTAGACTGTAGACTCGGAATGTAGACTGTAGGCTCGGATTGTACACTGTAGACTCAGATTGTAGACTGTAGACTCGGAGTGAAGACTATAGACCCAGAAGTGTAGATTCAGGTATGTAGACTGTAGACTCGGATTGTAGACTGTAGACTCGGTAGTGTAGACTGTAGACTCGGATTGTAGACTGTAGACTCGGTAGTGTAGACTGTAGACTCGGATTGTAGACTGTAGACTCGGTAGTGTAGACTGTAGACTTGGAAAATGTAGACTGTAAGCCTGGGACTGTAGACTCGTGGTGCACACTGTAGACTCTGAAGTGTAGACTATGTGGTTACAGGTTCAAAAATGACAACGCTAGTTTTTGATGATCTGATAATGATGATTTGATGTAAAGTTTTGTTTTTTTCTATTGCAGATGCAAAAAGTTTGGCTGAAATGCTCATGAGGTAAGACAATCCCATTGGACAATCTAGATACCGCTATTCACTCTTGATATTACATTCCTTCTGTTCCTTGCGCTCTTTATTTACTCATTTGTGGGATTGTTGTCCCAGTTTCTCGCAATAAAACATGTTGGAACCGGCAGATCTGTCTCCGTCATGAAGTTATGATGAGTTTGTAAAATAATCATGCTTTCCCCTCGAGCAAGTGCGGGGTCTGCAGATAACTGAGACATCTTGAAGAATTGACCTCATTCATGTAACTGTCAATTATCTAAATCCGTCTTGTGTTATCGCTTTCCACGATGCGGAGGTGTAGATCGGACCTGGAGGCATGATACTGATGTCATTTTTGGTTGGCGCTAAGGGTTATATCAGTCTGGGCCTGACAGAGAGACCAATGGAAATTGTACTACATTATAGACTAATAATAATTCAATGACCTCGGAGATGTTGTGTTGTCACCCACATGGAAGAATCTTCTTCGGTTCTTGTGGAATGTCCACCATTATTTCATGAAATTGAATGATTGAAGAACATTGTGAAAATGTTAGTTAGATTCCTGTGGGCCAAACATTCCAGACCTCCCTAGGCAGAGGCATACTTAGCCTTGTTCTCAAGGGGGTTGCTATCTAGACAGATATATAGACATACCCATTGTCAGAAATAACCCCCAGTGAAGGCATGATAGCCAAGTGGGTCATAATGATGATCAGGAGGGAACTGAGTCAGGACTTTAGTTAATCAACTAAGTCTCTGTTCACATCTTGTTCTAGACTTCCAGAATGGACTCCATCAGTAGTGTTACCATGAATGAGGTCAGTAGTGGCTATAGATGGGCACATGTCTTAAATGGATTTATCAGTCAAACTGAAAACCCAGAGCGGGTGCAGTGGATGGAGTAAAATAAAAAAAAAAAAAAAAAAAAAATACTTACCAACCCCTGGTCCTCCATTCCAGAAACAGGTCCTCCATTCCAGACTACGCAGAGTGAGAAGCTCAGGGACCACCGCACTATTCACTGGTCACTGCTAATCCATCACTGGTACACATATTGGCCGGAACGGTCATCTGAAGCATTTGACCTCCAACCCAGCCAGTGTCTGCAAGGGATGGAACAGGAGACCCAACCCCATAGTGGAGGATCCAACCTCCCCTGGATTTTCCAGTTTGCCTAGAAACCCCTTTAAGTTGGTTATACACATTAGATAAATATCAGACGAACCCATAGATTTCAATGTCACCAACCAGCTACCTATCACGAGTGGGGACCTCCCGACTTTTCCTAGACAGCAAATAGATGTCAATGTGTCCAGTCCTATTATTCTGAGCCACCACCCGAACTATCCGGCAGCTGCTTACTCCCCTACCCCCACTGAGCCTGTTTTTTTTATAATTGCAGAAAATTACATCGGGTAAAGTTTCCGGCCAGGATTTCCTAAATTTTTGATATCTAGAAATCACAGTGCGCTCCCTTCCGTTATGTTCATGGATTTTAGATGGCGATAGTTACGAGAATAATCACATTGACTAGGGTATTTATCCTTGACCTTCACTTCTCCATGGATTTCATCATTCGCACTGAGCACAATAATTGGGCCATTTGTGTCAAAAATCATTACTTTTAGCCCGCATTTAGGTTTTTTGACACCACTCGCCAGTTATTACCGTAATAACAGACTGATGTAATATAATTCTCCTCTACAAAACTGAACCTTTGAAATTGTCCAGAAAATCTCTTCCGTCCAGTTGTAAAAAATTTCTATTTGATCGTAGTTTCTCAGAAGATGCTTTTACTCCTTGAGGAGATTTAGCTGGTACACATTGCACCCTGGGAAAAAAAATGCTAAATAGCTGTCTAGTGCCACCTATAGGTAACTACCCTGTACGTCAATGTCAGACTTTATCGTTTTCTTCTTCTGGTATAGTCCGGATACTCGGCATTGATGAATATTGGGGGAGTCACACAAGTAATGGAAATCCCTTAACAGCTTAATCAACTTAAGTCAAAGGATTGGATTATTTGTCCCTAAGTGACTATAGAGAATGTGTCTGAGATCGAGCCACTAATATCCTGGCAGGGAGGTCAGGTCAGCAATTATTGCAATAGCTGCCACCATTTTTAGCACATCATTTCTGGTGCATTATGCTACGTTCACATGTGCGTTAGAGTCCATCCAGCACAAAGTCAGCCAAATATTGTCCTGCAAATATGACCTAGCTCGTACTGGCTCTGTACTGCTTTTTTTTAATAGGCAGTGGAGGTCTGGTAACGGGCAGTGTAACGATCGCAGTTGCAGGCGGTGCGACTGTGACTGGCGTAGTACAGGGCACACTGGAGATAGTGTGGAGCATATTATATTGTGTGGGGCCGCTGTGGAGCATATTATACTGTGTGGGGCCACTGTGGAGCATATTATACTGTGTGGGGCCGCTGTGGAGCATATTATACTGTGTGGGGCTGCTGTGGAGCATATTATACTGTGTGGGGCTGCTGTGGAGCATATTATACTGTGTGGGGCCGCTGTGGAGCATATTATACTGTGTGGGGCTGCTGTGGAGCATATTATACTGTGTGGGGCTGCTGTGGAGCATATTATACTGTATGGGGCCGCTGTGGAGCATATTATACTGTGTGGGGCTGCTGTGGCGCATATTATACTGTGTGGGGCCGCTGTGGAGCATATTATACTGTGTGGGGCCGCTGTGGAGCATATTATACTGTGTGGGGCTGCTGTGGAGCATATTATACTGTGTGGGGCCGCTGTGGAGCATATTATACTGTGTGGGGCTGCTGTGGCGCATATTATACTGTGTGGGGCCGCTGTGGAGCATATTATACTGTGTGGGGCTGCTGTGGAGCATATTATACTGTGTGGGGCCGCTGTGGAGCATATTATACTGTGTGGGGCCGCTGTGGAGCATATTATACTGTGTGGGGCTGCTGTGGCGCATATTATACTGTGTGGGGCCGCTGTGGAGCATATTATACTGTGTGGGTGAGCAGCATGGCATTGTTATTACCGGTAGCTACACTACAGCTGATCTGCAGGGATCCTGGCAGTGAGTCCCTAGACATCCCAGTCCGACAGTGACTTAGAAAACAACTGGTACTCGACAAACCTATTGTAGTCAATGAGGTCCCTCGGGATCATTAGATGGCTCCGTCTTTATTGTTTCATTCGTTCTTCTGACGGAACAGAATGGATTAAATAGTGCAGATGTGAACCCATCCTTGAGCTGACCTACTGCGGTATGTAAGGTATTAGTGGGAGCAGTGGCGTAACTAGGAACGGCGGGGCCCCGTGACAAACTTTTGACATGGCCCGCCCCGCCCCATTGACGACCCCGACCGAATCCCTCCCCGCATTCCTGCACTCTCTATTATGCCCCATCGTGGCTCCTGCCCACAGTATTATGGAGAGTAGAGGTCTATGACTGGCTTCACCTTTAATTGTTATATGATCTAAAGATGAAGATCAAAAGTTATGAGGAAGACTGAACCCATGAGACAAGTCATAAGCCACTGTTGCTGTGCAGTTAAGGTTACTTATAAGTGTCCAATTGCTGGAGGTCCAACTAACAGGTCCCCAAGTGATCAGGAGAATAGGTATCGGTGGTGAGGCCTTCAGTGATTGGATGCTTATCCCCTGTCCTGTGGATATACAACCCCTTTAAGTCTGCCATACAAATGTCGGCCAAACCCCATAATTTCTTTATCACCATCTAATGTGTATGGAGGACTCACTTACATTTCAGCATGCCCAATGTTTTTGTTCTCAGGGAAGATAACCTGCTGCCATAAGTATTTGGCAAATGACTTATCCTCTTTTATCCCATTGAGAACATATTTACGTGTATATAGGAGTCGGGATCGCTATTATCCAGTTAGGTGCTGGACCGGCCTTGGAGACTTCTGTTGTCCTTGAAGTCCTTGTATTCTGAGACTTATCAGCACCTATATCCGCCATTGATATACAAAGCAGGGTTCCACTTTAAGGTGCAGCCATCAGACTGTTATAAATAAGACTGAGTAAAATGTGATTTTGCGGTTTTATGAGCCTCTCGTATGTTATTATTGGTGCTCGCTGTGACGGCAGGAGGCAGGCCGCCAGGAGGTCATTAAACACAAGGCTAAGTGCTAGTAAAGTACACATCCACAATATACTTCGTGCTGGCTTGTCCGTATTTTTAGATGTGATACACATCCATTAAGGTCTATGACATATCCATAAGGAGTCATTTATCAGCATTTTTTACTTGCACTTTTTTTCTCAGATTAATACTGAATGCTTGGTGTTTTTAGGATCCTCTTTTATACATATTGACTGTTTTTGTCCTCTTTTTGTGTTTTCAGTAAGAATACTCGGACTTCAGACACGCTGAACAAGCAGCAGACCCTGAGAATGCACATAGATATTCCCCGAGCACAACTCCTTATAGAAGAGCGGGACACTATGGAGACTATAGGTGCGTGCACTGTGTGCCAGGGACACTCTGTCCTGCTCTATGACTGCTGTAAGAACAATGTTAGGCTTTGATACAGGTTATGAATGGGAGACTGATGATTCTTCATATACAGTACAGAACCTGCGTAGGCTCCAAGGCAAAATACCTCTGTGAAAAGAGTGGGAAGTAATACTGATGAAATGATAATGTTATGGGAAAATAACATCCTACAAATTATACATACAGTCTGCGCTAAATAATGGTGACATTTAGTTATTCTGCTATACAATGCCTGCATAATACTACCATACAATGCACATAATAGTACCTTACAGGGCCTACATAATACTCATAATACTATCATACAATTACTTCATACTACTACCATAATAATACCATAGAGTATATATAGTACTTCTATACTGTGTACATAATAGTAGTATACAGTACACATAATGCTACCATACAGTGTATATAATACAGTGTGTACATACAATAATACAGTACATCTAATACTACCATACAGTACACATAATACAGTGTACATACAGTAATACAGTACACCTAATTCTACCATACAGTACACGTAATACAGTGTGTACATACAGTACATCTAATACTACCATACAGTACACATAATACAGTGTGTACATACAGTACATGTAATACCATACCGTACACATAATACAGTGTGTACATACAGTAATACAGTACATGTAATACTACCATACCGTACACATAATACAGTGTGTACATACAGTAATACAGTACACGTAATACTACCATACCGTACGTATAATACAGTGTACATACAGTAATACAGTACATGTAATACTACCATACCGTACACATAATACAGTGTGTACATACAGTAACACCAGGGCCGCCACCAGGAATTTTGGGGCCCCATACACCCTAAGTGTCTGCCCCCCCCCCCCATTTTAACACCACTTTATTTTGTGACATACCAATTATGTATTACGTCCCAACTTTTGAAGAGTAGAAAGAGGGAGAAAATGTGCGGCACGCTCCGCGCGCCGCAACAGGTTTAGCTCCGCCCACTTTTCTGTTGACTCCACCCATTCTTATTCATTTTCATGTGCTCCCACACAGTATAATCCTCCTACAGTCACCTGTAAATTATATGTCCCCCCCTCTATCTCTCCCCCAGTTTCATATACACCCTTCATCTGCCCCGTTTCATGTCCCCCCTCCATCTCTGTCCCCAGTTTCATGCTGTTCTCCCCCTTTCAACTGCCCACAGTTTCATGTCCCCCCATCTCTGCCCCAGTGTCATGCCGTTCCCCCCCTCATCTGCCCCAGTGTCTTGCCATTCCTCCCCCTTCATCTGCCCCAGTGTCCATGCCATTCTCTCCCCACCCCCTTCATCTGCCCCAGTGTCATGCCATTCTCCCCCCTTCATTTGCCCCAGTGTAATGCCATTCTCCCACTTCATCTGCCCCAGTGTAATGCCATTCTCCCACTTCATCTGCCCCAGTGTAATGCCATTCTCCCCCCCTCATCTGCCCCAGTGTAATGCCATTCTCCCACTTCATCTGCCCCAGTGTAATGCCATTCTCAACCCCTCATCTGCCCCAGTGTAATGCCATTCTCCCACTTCATCTGCCCCAGTGTAATGCCATTCTCCCCCCCTCATCTGCCCCAGTGTAATGTCATCCCCCCCTTCATTTGCCCCAGTGTCATACCATTCTCTCCCACCCCCTTCATCTTCCACAGTGTCATGCCATTCCCCCCCTCCCCTTCATTTGCCCCCCAGTTTCATGGGCCCCCTTCATTATGTTAAACACAAAACAAACACTTATTTACACTCACCCTTCCTTCATCGCTCCCTCGCCGCTCCTCTCTCTGACGCTCCTGTCACTCCACTGACAGGTGTAAGCGCGATGTGACGTCGTGACGTCATGCCGTCACGCGCGATGTGACACACGCCGAAGCCGGGCGCAGCATTAAAGCAGGAGCTGAGCTCCTGCTTTAATCGCCTGTGTATTGAGCTCAACGGCGTCCGACGGACGCCGATGAGCTGAAATCGGGACAGGCAAGTGCCAGGGGGCCCCAAGAGGCTCTGTGGGCCCCGGCACTTGCCCGACTATACTATAGTGACGCCGGCCCAGGGCACAATTGCTGCTGCGGGCGCCAGGGGTCTGGCCAAAACCGGGCCCCCCCCATTTTTCAATTTGGCCGGGCCCCTGACACCAGTAGCGGTAATACTGCCCTATCGGCGGCCCTGAGTAACACAGTACATACTACCATACAGTACACATAATACAGTATGTACATACAGTACATGTAATACTACCATACTGTACACATAATACGGTGTGTGCATACAGTAACACAGTACATCTAATACTACCATACAGTACACATAATACAGTATGTACATACAGTACATCTAATACTACCATACAGTACACATAATACAGTGTGTACATACAGTAACACAGTACATCTAATACTACCATACAGTACACATAATACAGTATGTACATACAGTACATCTAATACTACCATACAGTACACATAATACAGTGTGTACATACAGTACATGTAATACTACCATACAGTACACATAATACAGTGTGTACATACAGTAATACAGCACATCTGGTAGAGGCGGCCACCACTGCACCGCCTGTAGCTAAGCCCCCGTATACAGTGGTGATACAGTCCTGTATTCATGTCCCTATGACCTCAGCGTTCCCTATTCTCAGGCTTCACCGACTTCCTGTCCCGAAGAAAGCGTGTAAGAGGATTATCTGCTAATACATAATAAAGTTGATCTGTCGCCATAGCAACATTTGTTTTGGAAACAGACTTTGCAGACCGCTCACAGGGCGCAAGTATTACGGATGAATGTGGTAGCCGGGGGCTTCACTACAAGTGCCAGGAGGTGCAGACCCCCGGCCCCGAAGCCTGATCCCTAATTAGTGTACAGGAGGATTCCATGCACCAATGCAAACCCCTCCCCCACTGTCACCTTACTAGAACATGTTCTGCCATTTGGAAAACACAGCTTGTATGCAGATGAATGTGTTTCCATGGTTACAGACTACCTGTAATCTCTGTGTAGTCAGGTACTATAATCTTATGTTACCAGTGTACCGCACTAACCCATAGTCTGCCGTGGGGACACCGGTCTGCATAGGAGCTGTATACACAGAATGGGAAGAGATTTATTTTATTGTAATTTTTATTATACACCTTAAATCTTAGAAAACATGGCTGCTTTCCTCTAGAAACAGTGCCACTCCTGTCTACAGGTTGTGTGTGGTACTGCAGCTCAGCTGCCTTTCACTTCAGTGGACCTGAACTGCAGTACCCGACACAACCTGTAGTGATGTGTGGTGCTGTTTCAGCAAGAAAGCAGTATTTTTTTTTTCTTACCCCCTTAAGACATTTTTGATTTTTGGCTAAGGCCCCACATGGCGTCCTGCAGCAGAAAAGCGCCGTGGGATAAACCACGGCAGCAACATATTGCAGTTCTTCCGCAGCGCTTTAGACAGATACTAGATACAACCTGTGGACAGATGGGGCGCTGTGTCGGGAATAAAACCGCCATGTTTCTTTAAATTATAGACAACTCCTTTAAAAAATATAGGGATGATTAGGCACTTGGGAAAGCTGGGTTAACGTGAATGGAGCTGAACTGCAATACCTCGTACAATCTTTGGACAGGTGTGGTGCTGTTTCGGGCAAAATTGGGTTAAAGCTCACTCTAATATATCTCATTTTATCGACTTAGTCCCCTTTCACGTCAGTACCAGACACAACCTGAGAACCAGAGGTGGCGCTTTTTATATTAGAAAGCAGCCATGTTTTTTTAAATCATAGACAAGCCCTTTAAGAAAGACCAGGATGGATCAGAGATAGTTTGGTATGCAGGAGCTTGGAAAAGCTGAGTTGTATTGTAATACCAGATACAACCAGTAGATGGGGTGGCGCTGTTTCTCGAAGAATTCAGTCATTTTTTATTTTTTTTTTAATTATGGAAACCCCTTTAAAGAGATGGGGATGACTCAGTGCATAGTTTGGCATGCAGGAGCTTAGGAAAGCTGTGTTGAAACAGATTTAATCTAACAGGACCAGTCAGTCCCCCTTAATGTTATTGGACCTGACCAGAAATACCAGAAACAACCTGTGGACATATAATATAATATAGGAGTGATTCAGGGCATAGTTTGGCATGCAGGAGCCTGGGAAAGCTGGTTGCAGAGGTTAATATCACGCCTTATACTACAGTGGGTGCCAGTAGGGGTTAATCTTGGCAGGGTCTTAGTACCTTTCCCCTGGCAGGGGTCCCTAATAACCTGCAGGGCTTTGTCTGGTATTTCTGTCCGCCGCTGCCTTGTTTGGGCAAAAAATGCAAACAACAGAAGTGCGCAGAAATCCGGCAGCCCCAGCGCCTGTCACACCGAAGACTTCCAGCCCCTCCGAGCAGCGAGGACTCCTCTCCTGTATAAATAAGGAGCAATGACTATGAGGGTGCCGGTCGCCTCTCCCTCCACCTGTTCCTCCGCACCCCTCTGCTTTATATCACAGCTGGAATCTCCTGCCATCTCGCTCTCCTTGTTTAGTATAAAGCTAAGAGTTTACACATTAACCCCAAAGATTGATGATGGGGACGATGGACCCCGCGCTCTGGGGTGATATAATACCCTGCTGCTCCTTGTGGAATGGAGATTCTTTGGCACTGCTCATCCTGAGCCACCTGCTTCATAAGCATATGGAGCATTAGAAAAGAAATGTACCATTGAATAGTCTTGATGATGTCATGTTGTTTGGTGATGTCATACAATGTCTGTTGTTCTCACACTGTTCTTAATGATGTCACCATTCCTACTGATGTCATACAGTTCTTGCTGATGTCATTCCATTATTTCTGATGTCACTCCATTCTTGCCGATGTCACATCATTCTTTGTGATGTCACACCATTCTTACCAATGTCACTCCATTCTTGCTGATGTCACTCCATTCTTACCAATGTCACTCCATTCTTGCTGATGTCACTCCATTCTTTCTGATGTTACACCATACTTGCTGATGTCACTCCATTCTTTCTGGTGTCATACCATACTTGCTGATGTCACACCGTTCTTGCTGATGTCACACCATACTTGCTGATGTCACTCCATTCTTTCTGATGTCACACCATTCTTTCTGATGTCATACCATACTTGCTGATGTCACACCATTCTTACCGATGTCACTCCATTCTTGCTGATGTCACTCCATTCTTACCAATGTCACTCCATTCTTGCTGATGTCACTCCATTCTTTCTGATGTCATACCATACTTGCTGATGTCACACCATTCTTGCTGATGTCATACCATACTTGCTGATGTCACTCCATTCTTTCTGATGTCACACCGTTCTTGCTGATGTCACACCATACTTGCTGATGTCACTCCATTCTTTCTGATGTCACACCATTCTTTCTGATGTCATACCATACTTGCTGATGTCACTCCATTCTTTCTGATGTCACACCATTCTTTCTGATGTCATACCATACTTGCTGATGTCACTCCATTCTTTCTGATGTCATACCATACTTGCTGATGTCACTCCATTCTTTCTGATGTCATACCATACTTGCTGATGTCACTCCATTCTTTCTGATGTCACACCGTTCTTGCTGATGTCACTCCATTCTTTCTGATGTCACACCATTCTTTCTGATGTCATACCATACTTGCTGATGTCACTCCATTCTTTCTGATGTCACTCCATTCTTGCTGATGTTACACCATACTTGCTGATGTCACTCCATTCCTGATGATATTATACCGTTCTTAGTGGGGACCAGTATTCAATGGGAAAACAGGGATCCGCGGTGATCTGACCTATGGGACCACCAATGATCCTCAGAATGAGATGTAGCACTATATACCCTTCACTGTATCGCCTCTGTATAAGCTCCTGCCATCATCTGGAAGTGTGGGGAACTGCAGCATGGCTCCGTTTACATGGATGGGACCAGTTGTACTTCCCTGAGAAACCTACCCCTGGGACTATCCCCAGTCAGGAGAAAGGGGTCCCATGCCCCCCATGTAATGATTCACACTGGTTGTTTCTCCCCGCGAGAGATGACTGCAAAAACCTCCCCAAGAATATGTATCAGTGTTATAGGAATTACCCATTCTTATGGAATTTGTACATTTGGGGTCAATCATGTAACAGGAGGACGGCCTATAACAGATAATTGCTATAGGGGAGGGCTGAGACGTAGTCAGATAATCCTTAATCAAACGTTTGTATGGTGCTCTTGCCCTTGGTCAGGACAGACTTATTGGTGCCCCACTTGATCAATTATGATCAGCAAGATTGTCAGGTGTCACCCCACCATTGATGACCTATCCTAAGATATCTGGATCTTCACCAATCAATTATGATCAGCGGGGTTGTCGGGTGTCCCCCACCAATCTGATATTGATGACCTATCCTAAGATATCCGGACTTCCACCAATCGGTTATTGATGGCCTAGTTGCTTAAATTTTATTGCAAAAAGTTTTGAAATTTTTGACTTTTTCTCCCCTTTCCTTTCTTTGTTTCCTTCGAGTCGTGAGACAGACAAAGGTTCCACATTAAATTACAATTTTCTGACCTCCGTCTTATTCGTCTTCCTTTGAAATTTTTGTTGCAGGATGTCTCACATTTTAACAAGACCGCAGTTCAAAGGATTTCTTCTCATCTCCCTTATTAAAAAATTGTGTATTAAAAAAAAATTAAATAAAAACAAAAAAAAAATCAGATCTCTATTTGTCAAGTAAACATGAGGCGGCTTCCGACGACTTTTCGCTTTCTTTTTTTCCGGTTTGCCCTCTGCATTGCAGAATGTGATTTTTTTTCCTCCTCGCTAATGACCAGACAGATAAGAAGATCCTTTGCTGCAGTTTTGCTTCTTCCCAGTTTAATGGTCTCTCTTGCTTTGTAAGCAATGTAGAGCGAGCGCCCGGCAATCACTCCTCGCTTCACTGTCCAGGGCCCAGATTTATCTAAGACACCAAGCAATTTATTCGTCTGTTTCTGCACACACACAAAATTTGACAGGATTGCAAAAAAAAAAAAAAGTTAAAAAAATATTAAAAAAAAAAAAAAATCTGTGTTAAATCCGCTGTTTCAATCAATGAAAGGTTTTAAGCTCCTTCGGTCGTCGCCTTTAAATCTTCTGCTCATATTAAATCTTCTCTTCCAGATGACAGATCTACGGTGCTATTGACTGACGCCGATTTTGGAGAGTCATCAAAACAGAAGTCATTAACTGTCACTCACACGGTGCATTACCAGTCCGTCTCACAGGCCACTGGGCCCTTGGTCGATGTGTCAGATGCCCGGCCTGGAACAAGTAAGGATTTCTGTATTTTATCTATGAATAAAGCAATTTTTAAATATTTGTTTTATTATATTTTTTGCTTTTTCTTACTTTTATTTGACCTATTTTTATTTTATATACAGTATATATACAGTCCTATGAAAAAGTTTGGGCACCCCTATTAATCTTAATCATTTTTAGTTCTAAATATTTTGGTGTTTGCAACAGCCATTTCAGTCTGATATATCTAATAACTGATGGACACAGTAATATTTCAGGATTGAAATGAGGTTTATTGTACTAACAGAAAATGTGCAATATGCATTAAACCAAAATTTGACCGGTGCAAAAGTATGGGCACCCTTATCATTTTATTGATTTGAATACTCCTAACTACTTTTTACTGACTTACTGAAGCACAAAATTGGTTTTGTAACCTCACTGAGGTTTGAACTTCATAGCCAGGTGTATCCAATCATGAGAAAAGGTATTTAAGGTGGCCAATTGCAAGTTGTTCTCCTATTTGAATCTCCTCTGACGAGTGGCATCATGGGCTACTCAAAACAACTCTCAAATGATCTGAAAACAAAGATTGTTCAACATAGTTGTTCAGGGGAAGGATACAAAAAGTTGTCTCAGAGATTTAACCTGTCAGTTTCCACTGTGAGGAACATAGTAAGGAAATGGAAGACCACAGGGACAGTTCTTGTTAAGCCCAGAAGTGGCAGGCCAAGAAAAATATCAGAAAGGCAGAGAAGAAGAATGGTGAGAACAGTCAAGGACAATCCACAGACCACCTCCAAAGAGCTGCAGCATCATCTTGCTGCAGATGGTGTCACTGTGCATCGGTCAACTATACAGCGCACTTTGCACAAGGAGAAGCTGTATGGGAGAGTGATGAGAAAGAAGCCGTTTCTGCACGTACGCCGCAAATAGAGTCGCCTGAGGTATGCAAAAGCACATTTGGATAAGCCAGCTTCATTTTGGAAGAAGGTCCTGTGGACTGATGAAACAAAGATTGAGTTGTTTGGTCATACAAAAAGGCGTTATGCATGGCGTCCAAAAAAAACAGCATTCCAAGAAAAACACTTGCTACCCACTGTAAAATTTGGTGGAGGTTCCATCATGCTTTGGGGCTGTGTGGCCACTGCCGGCACCAGGAATCTTGTTAAAGTTGAGGGTCGCATGGATTCCACGCAGTATCAGTAGATTCTTGAGAATAATGTTCAAGAATCAGTGACGAAGTTGAAGTTACGCCGGGGATGGATATTTCAGCAAGACAATGATCCAAAACACCGCTCCAAATCGACTCAGGCATTCATGCAGAGGAACAATTACAATGTTCTGGAATGGCCATCCCAGTCCCCAGACCTGAATATCATTGAACATCTGTGGGATGATCTGAAGCGGGCTGTCCATGCTCAGCGACCATCAAACTTAACTGAACTTGAATTGTTTTGTAAAGAGGAATGGTCCAAAATACCTTCATCCAGGATCCAGGAACTGATTAGAAGCTACAGGAAGCGACTAGAGGCTGTTATCTTTGCAAAAGGAGGATCTACTAAATATTAATGTCACTTTTCTGTTGAGGTGCCCATACTTTTGCACCGGTCAAATTTTGGTTTAATGCATATTGCACATTTTCTGTTAGTACAATAAACCTCATTTCAATCCTGAAATATTACTGTGTCCATCAGTTATTAGATATATCAAACTGAAATGGCTGTTATAAACACCAAAATATTTAGAACTAAAAATGATTAAGATTAATAGGGGTGCCCAAACTTTTTCATAGGACTGTATATATATATATATATATATATATTTATTTATTTATTTATTTATTTTTAATATATTCATGAAATATATATTTGTTTAATATATATATGTATATTATTTATTTATTTATTTAATATATATT
Source organism: Leptodactylus fuscus (assembly GCF_031893055.1). Lineage (NCBI taxonomy): Eukaryota > Metazoa > Chordata > Amphibia > Anura > Leptodactylidae > Leptodactylus > Leptodactylus fuscus. The sequence goes on along the minus strand of NC_134266.1, from coordinate 26,509,809 downwards.
TATATATTAGATAAATATATTCTTGTTAGGCATCATTACTTATTTTTTAATATTAATATTTCTATTTTCCTTTTTTTTTTGTTTTATTTGACCTATTTTATTTTTTCTCATATATATATATATATATATATATATATATATATATACACATAGAGAGAGAGATTATATATATATATATATATATATATATATATATATATATATATATATATACAGTATATACAGTACAGACCAAAAGTTTGGACACACCTTCTCATTCAAAGAGTTTTCTGTATTTTCATGACTATGACAATTGTAGATTCACACTGAAGGCATCAAAACTATGAAGTACCACATGTGGAATTATATACGTAACAAAAAAGTATGACACAACTGAAAATGTGTCTTATATTCTCGGTTCTTCAAAGTAGCCACCTTTTGCTTTGATTCCTGCTTTGCACACTCTTGGCATTCTCTTGATGAGCTCCATGAGGTGGTCACCAGAAATGGTTTTCACTTCACAGGTGTGCCCTGTCAGGTTTAATAAGTGGGATTTCTTGCCTTATAAATGGGGTTGGGACCATCAGTTGTGTTGTGCAGAAGTCAGGTGGATACACAGCTGATAGTCCTACTGAATAGACTGTTAGAATTTGTATTATGGCAAGAAAAAAGCAGCTAAATAAAGAAAAACAAGTGGCCATCATTACTTTAAGAAATGAAGGTCAGTCAGTCTGAAAAATTGGGAAAACTTTGAAAGTGTCCCCAAGTGCACTTTCAAAAACCATCAAGCACTACAAAAACTGGCTGACATGAGGACCACCCCAGGAAAGGAAGACCAAGAGTCACCTCTGCTGTGGAGGATAAGTTCATCCAAGTCACCAGCCTCAGAAATCGCAGGTTAACAGCAGCTCAGATTAGAGACCAGGTCAATGCCACACAGAGTTCTAGCAGCAGACACATCTCTACTAGAGATGAGCGAACACTAAAATGTTCGAGGTTCGAAATTCGATTCGAACAGCCGCTCACTGTTCGAGTGTTCGAATGGGTTTCGAACCCCATTATAGTCTATGGGGAACATAAACTCGTTAAGGGGGAAACCCAAATTCGTGTCTGGAGGGTCACCAAGTCCACTATGACACCCCAGGAAATGATACCAACACCCTGGAATGACACTGGGACAGTAGGGGAAGCATGTCTGGGGGCATAAAAGTCACTTTATTTCATGGAAATCCCTGTCAGTTTGCGATTTTCGCAAGCTAACTTTTCCCCATATAAATGCATTGGCCAGTGCTGATTGGCCAGAGTACGGAACTCGACCAATCAGCGCTGGCTCTGCTGGAGGAGGCGGAGTCTAAGATCGCTCCACACCAGTCTCCATTCAGGTCCGACCTTAGACTCCGCCTCCTCCGGCAGAGCCAGCGCTGATTGGCCGAAGGCTGGCCAATGCATTCCTATGCGAATGCAGAGACTTAGCAGTGCTGAGTCAGTTTTGCTCAACTACACATCTGATGCACACTCGGCACTGCTACATCAGATGTAGCAATCTGATGTAGCAGAGCCGAGGGTGCACTAGAACCCCTGTGCAAACTCAGTTCACGCTAATAGAATGCATTGGCCAGCGCTGATTGGCCAATGCATTCTATTAGCCCGATGAAGTAGAGCTGAATGTGTGTGCTAAGCACACACATTCAGCTCTACTTCATCGGGCTAATAGAATGCATTGGCCAGCGCTGATTGGCCAGAGTACGGAACTCGACCAATCAGCGCTGGCTCTGCTGGAGGAGGCGGAGTCTAAGATCGCTCCACACCAGTCTCCATTCAGGTCCGACCTTAGACTCCGCCTCCTCCAGCAGAGCCAGCGCTGATTGGCCGAATTCCGTACTCTGGCCAATCAGCACTGGCTAATGCATTGTATTGGCGTGATGAAGCAGTGCTGAATGTGTGTGCTTAGCACACACATTCAGCTCTACTTCATCGGGCTAATAGAATGCATTGGCCAGCGCTGATTGGCCGAATTCCGTACTCTGGCCAATCAGCACTGGCTAATGCATTGTATTGGCGTGATGAAGCAGTGCTGAATGTGTGTGCTTAGCACACACATTCAGCTCTACTTCATCAGGCTAATAGAATGCATTGGCCAATCAGCGCTGGCCAATGCATTCTATTAGCGTGAACTGAGTTTGCACAGGGGTTCTAGTGCACCCTCGGCTCTGCTACATCAGATTGCTACATCTGATGTAGCAGTGCCGAGTGTGCATCAGATGTGTAGTTGAGCAAAACTGACTCAGCACTGCTAAGTCTCTGCATTCGCATAGGAATGCATTGGCCAGCCTTCGGCCAATCAGCGCTGGCTCTGCCGGAGGAGGCGGAGTCTAAGGTCGGACCTGAATGGAGACTGGTGTGGAGCGATCTTAGACTCCGCCTCCTCCAGCAGAGCCAGCGCTGATTGGTCGAGTTCCGTACTCTGGCCAATCAGCACTGGCTAATGCATTGTATTGGCGTGATGAAGCAGTGCTGAATGTGTGTGCTTAGCACACACATTCAGCTCTACTTCATCGGGCTAATAGAATGCATTGGCCAGCGCTGATTGGCCGAATTCCGTACTCTGGCCAATCAGCACTGGCTAATGCATTGTATTGGCGTGATGAAGCAGTGCTGAATGAGTGTGCTTAGCACACACATTCAGCTCTACTTCATCAGGCTAATAGAATACATTGGCCAATCAGCGCTGGCCAATGCATTCTATTAGCTTGATGAAGCAGAGTGTGCACAAGGGTTCAAGCGCACCCTCGGCTCTGATGTAGCAGAGCTGAGGGTGCACAAGGGTTCAAGTGCACCCTCGGCTCTCCTACATCAGAGCCGAGGGTGCGCTTGAACCCTTGTGCAGCCTCGGCTCTGCTACATCAGAGCCGAGGGTGCGCTTGAACCCTTGTGCACACTCTGCTTCATCAAGCTAATAGAATGCATTGGCCAGCACTGATTGGCCAGAGTACGGAATTCGGCCAATCAGCGCTGGCCAATGCATCCCTATGGGAAAAAGTTTATCTCACAATAATCACAATTACACACCCGATAGAGCCCCAAAAAGTTATTTTTAATAACATTCCCCCCTAAATAAAGGTTATCCCTAGCTATCCCTGCCTGTACAGCTATCCCTGTCTCTTAGTCACAAAGTTCACATTCTCATATGACCCGGATTTGAAATCCACTATTCGTCTAAAATGGAGGTCACCTGATTTCGGCAGCCAATGACTTTTTCCAATTTTTTTCAATGCCCCCGGTGTCGTAGTTCCTGTCCCACCTCCCCTGCGCTGTTATTGGTGCAAAAAAGGCGCCAGGGAAGGTGGGAGGGGAATCGAATTTTGGCGCACTTTACCACGCGGTGTTCGATTCGATTCGAACATGGCGAACACCCTGATATCCGATCGAACATGTGTTCGATAGAACACTGTTCGCTCATCTCTAATCTCTACAACAACTGCTAAGAGGAGACTTTGTGCAGCCGCCGGCCTTCATGGTAAAATAGCTGCTAGAAAACCACTGCTAAGGACAGACAACAAGCAGAAGAGACTTGTTTGGGCTAAAGAACACAAGGAATGGACATTAGACCAGTGGAAATCTGTGCTTTGGTCTTTGGTTCCAACCACCGTGTCTTTGTGCGACGCAGAAAAGGTGAACGGATAGACTCTACATGCCTGGTTCCCACCATGAAGCATGGAGGAGGAGGTGTGATGGTGTGGGGGTGCCAAGCTGGTGACACTGTTGGGGATTTATTCAAAATTGAAGGCATACTGAACCATCATGGCTACCACAGCATCTTGCAGCGGCATGCTATTCCATCTGGTTTGTGTTTAGTTGGACCATCACTTATTTTTCAACAGGACAATAACCCCAAACACATCCAGGCTGTGTAAGGGCTATCTGACCAAGAAGGAGAGTGATGGGGTGCTACGCCAGATGACCTGGCCTCCACAGTCACCAAACCTGAACCCAAGCGAGATGGTTTGGGGTGTGCTTGACTGCAGAGTGAAGGCAAAAGGGCCAACAAGTGCTAAGCATCTCTGGGAACTTCTTCAAGACTGTTGGAAGACCATTTCAGGTGACTACCTCTTGAAGCTCATCAAGAGAATGCCAAGAGTGTGAAAAGCAGTAATCAAAGCAAAAGGTGGCTACTTTGAAGAACCGAGAATATTAAGACAGATTTTCAGTTGTCACACTTTTGTGTTCAGTATATAATTCCACATGTGTTACTTCATAGTTTTGATGCCTTCAGTGGGAATCTACAATTTCCATAGTCATGAAAATACAGAAAACTCTTTGAATGAGAAGGTGTGTCCAAACTTTTGGTCTGTACTCAGGGCCGGCTCCAGGTTTTTATGGGCCCTTGGGCGACAGAGCCTCAGTGGGCCCCCTTGTAAAGGAGGTGGGGGAGTCGAGACACTGTGCGTTGCAGATGAAGCGAGTGACGTCATGCAGGAGTGTGGCGTCACCAACGCCATACCTCTCAATCTTTTAAAGAGTAGAAAGAGGGGCAAAATGTGCGGCGCGCTCTGCGCGCTGCTGCAAATTTAGCTCCACCCACTTTTATGTTGATTCCACCCATTCTCATTCATTATGTGCTCCCACACAGTATAATCCTCCTACAGTCACCCGTAAATTATATGCCCCCCTCCATCTCTCCCCCAGTTTCATATACACCCTTCCTCTGCCCCCAGTTTCATGTCCCCCCTCCATCTCTGTCCCCAGTTTCATCACGTTCTCCCCCTTCATCTGCCCACAGTTTCATGTCCCCCGTCTCTGCCCCAGTGTCATGCCGTTCCCCCCCTCCCCTTCATTTGCCCCTTCAGTTTCATTGGGCCCCCTCCATCTCTGTCCCCAGTTCCATGCCGTTCTCTCCCCACCCCCTCCATCTGCCCCAGTGTCATGCTGTTCTCCCCCCCTCCATCTGCCCCAGTGTCATGCTGTTCCCCCCTCCCCTTCATTTGCCCCCCAGTTTCTTTGGGCCCCCTCCATCTTTGTTCCCAGTTTCATGCCGTTCTCTCCCCACCCCCTTCATCTTCTCCAGTGTCATGCCGTTCCCCCCCTCCCCTTCATTTGCCCCCCAGTTTCATGGGCCCCCTTCATTATGTTTCACCTTAATATGTAATACAAAACAAACACTTACACTCACCTTCTATCACTCACCTTCCCTCGTTCCCCCGACGCTCCTCTCTCTCTCCCTCCAATCACATACGCGATGCAGGAGCTGTGAGATCAGCTCCTGCTTAGCTCCAGCCCGGCTTGCGTGTGTAGGCGTGATGCGATGACGTCATCGCGTCTACACACGCAAGCCGGGCCGGAGCTTTAAAGCAGGAGCTGATCTCGCAGCTCCTGCATCGCGTATGTATTCCAGCTCATCAGCGGACGGACGCCGATGAGCTGAAATTGTGACAGGCAAGTGCCGGGGGGCCCCCAGAGGCTCTGTGGGCCCCGGCACTTGCCCGACTATGCCGTGCGCTGACGCCGGCCCTGTCTGTACTGTATGGATAGATAGATAGATAGATAGATAGATATGAGATAGATAGATAGATAGATAGATAGATAGATAGATAGATAGATAGATAATCTATCCATCCATTTATCTATGTGTATGTGTATAAATGTAATTTTCAGACATATAAGTTGAAGCCCCCACTTACCAAGTACCATAAATAATACTGGTGTCTTCTTAAGTACAAGAGGGGCTTTTATCCTCCCCTCTCCCTTTAGGCACCATGGCTTAGGTACAACTGCTACCTCCATGCCCCTTATAGGTACACCCCAGTCATATTGACATATACCCTGCTTTATCATACCGATTGGTACTCTCTACTCCATTCACACCCAATGCTGCACTGTTATCCTTGCGGGTTCCCCTTGTACAGCCCAGCTTGCAGGCGATCACATCTTGATGCACTCAATACGTTTTATGATCACAGCTCACCCATTACAGCGTAGCCAAACATTATCTGAGTGCAGCTTTGGATGTGACTAGAGAAGAAGACATTATATAAAATAAAGCAAATAGATCACAAAGGGATGTTCTGGATCTGAGCTGTACTTTGCCGCCTCCACTCTTCCGTGTCCTAAATCCCTATTTTTAGATGCAGGGTATTTATTTTGGAGCAGAAATCCTTCAGCAAAAAAAATCCAAAAAAAAAAAAGACAAATAAAATTTATAAACAATGCACAAGGTTTGTGCTGCGGGACCTCCGGAGACCACAGCAGGGTGCAGAGAATAACAATAAGATAATAGGACAATGGTGGGGTAAAAAGCTGTATTATTTCTGCCGGCGCTGTCTAGCCAAGCTAAAAATATACGGCCCGTCTCCGCGGCAGACCTGACATTTCCAGACATGAGGGAATTCTCCGAGAGTCAGAGGAGAGAGTAAGAACTTCAGGGAAGGGATGACTGATGAGAAGGCCGCGGTGTCGGGGAACGCTCAGGCGCATAGATCAGGCGCTGCACGCCTGGCGGACACGGATGTAGTGATCCCCTCCCTTCCAGGGAATGTTTTTGAGGTTATTTATTGTTCAATTTACAAAAATAAAAATAATTTTTTGTAGGAAATGGCTTCATTACCTTTAAAGCTGGAGGCAGAGCTGAGTAGGCGAGGATAACGCATCGTGACGCCCCCTGACTGTAACTATGAGAAATAGCAGGGTGTAAGAGAAACGTTATTGAGTTCTCCTCACTTCTCAGTTATATCTGGTCCTGGGAAAGCTGGGTGACAAGAAATATGGCTACCGGTTTCCATAGGTGCTGCACTGAAAATGCAATGGCAGCCATAAATCATGTCACCCAACTTTACTAGATTTAGAAACAGAGGCTACGGCTACAATACATAGTTATATAGGCTCTAGTACTAGTCAGTGCTCTTAAAGGGATGTTTCAGGCTTCATTAATGGATGACATCCAGGAACCCTATAGAGGAGCTATTTACAGACCATGTGATGTCACATTTATCAGTCACATGGTCCCATTTGAGTGAAGTGGGCTGAGCTGTAATACCAAGTACAGTCACTATACGGCACTGTGCTTGGTAAGTAGTGAAAAGGCTGCAACGCTCCTCCAAATCTTGGGGGTCAGATCTGCAATAACTTTACATCTTATACTCCATTCACACCTAAAGCTGCCCAGCAGATCAGCTGATATAACTGTGGGAAGTGCCTACCACTCATGATTCCACAATTTACCTGCAGTGGCCTCTAAAGGACAAATGTGGCATTACATGGTCCCCAGTGAAATGCTATACGTGTCTATCTTTGTCAGATTGGTCTCGCACCCTTCTAAATTCAGTCTCGGGCATTTTCTTCTTTACATCCTTGTATATCATTTTATTTTTTTACAGATCCAACCACAAGAAAAAATGCAAAAGCCGGACCGGCAGCCCGCAACAGATACGCCAGCCAGTGGACACTTAACAGACCCCACCCTACCATATCTGCACACACACTGACAACAGACTGGAGGCTACCCACGCCAAGAGCTACCGGTTCAGTAGACAAGGAGAGCGACAGCTACAGCGTCAGCCCCTCACAGGACACAGGTAATTCCATATTATATGTACTGGGGACTCAGATGGATCAAATCAGATGGATCGTCTGCCCAGACAGGAAGTACATCTCACTTTACTGCCATGTGGGAAAGACACATGATGACTACTCTGAAATATGTGGGTGTAGGAGGCTGGAGACAGGTAGCTAGGTATAGGGGGGGGTGGTGGTATCTATGTGGCAGGCACTATGGGGTGGGCTTGGGTGGGTACTCTGGGGGGTGGTGTCTATGTGACAGGCACTATAGGGTGGCCTCTGGTAGGTACCCATGGATTTTGATAGGTATTCTGGGGGTCATCTATGTGACAGGCACTATGGGGGATGCTTTTGGTAGGCCCTCTCTATGTCTTCTATGTGGAAGGTCCCATGGGGGAGAGCTATGGGGGGCGTCTATCAATGGGGGAGTCTTTGGCTGTTACTTTGGTGTGCATCTTTATAACAGGGTGTCTAAGGGCATCTCTGGGACAAACACTCTGGGGGACATATGAGGCTTAAGGTCTATTCACATGGTGCAGTCACATCACAGTTTATTGCCGGTTTGTGGTAATTTCACAAAAAAACACCGCATTTTGTCCCGATTTTTGTATTTTTTGTGACAGCAAACCACAATTCAGCCACATCTCAGACATGGACATTATTTGGGAAACTTCACTGGTTTCCTCTTCAGATGTCTGAGGGTGAAAAGAAAGTCATATTGAAGGGGGGGGAGGGGATATGTACCCCTTGTAATTTTTAAAGTTGTGAACCATCCAGATAACACATGGGTGCGCTGGGTGTTGTAGAGCCCGAGTTGACCTTTAGGTTCAGATCAGTGAGCGTAGACCGCCCCTTTAATGATCTGATGCCCGCCACCTCACGTGCCCGTCCTATGCCAGCCTTACTAATGCCATCCCGGTATAAGCCCATAATAATCCGCAGATACAGAAATCCTGACGTCTGTGCAGATGAGGCGCGTCTCCTCGGATTCCTGCAGCCTGTGACATCGCCGTTCCTATGGTAACTTCATTTATCGGTCCCTCCAACAAAACTAGATTAGAAACTCTATTAGCGGCAGATGCGGGATTATTTCTGTGCCTCTGAATTGCTTTGTCCCCAGACTCAATCCGTTACATGGGATATTTCGGAAAGGTCCTGTCACGTTGGGGGGCGCTGCTCCTCCTCCCAAGCACCGCTGCCAGGATCCCGAATGTAAATGTAGAACGTCGAGGTGATTTCCCAATTGAAATACGGCCTAAGCCAATAAAGGGATTACAAGGAACAACAATTGATTTTCTTGTAAGCCACTTACCCGATGAGAAATTGCCTTAATATTAGCGAGGATGATAAAGCAATTAAAAATCGTATAGATTAAGATTTCATGTTTACGGCCTCCGCCCGCCGCTCCCGTATCGATTGCATTATGCGGCTTACTTACATGAATGTACATTGTATCTTCATTAGGAGGCAGTCAGCATGGAGGATTCTGGAGCATCAGATGTTACATTCTACTAAATTGGGGGCAATGTAAATTAGGGCTCATTCCGAGGGCAATGAAAGGGCATGCACCAAAGAATGGGCACCCCTTGTGTCCCCATTAAATGGAGTAGTGGTCTCATGTGTGCGGTCACTTCTTCACTTCTGTGGGCACCTTATTCAGTTGCCTCTGCTAGGGATTGAATGGAGCAACAGTGTACATGCTCAGCTATAGGGTTGAGCGATCGGGATCGGGAAAGATCGGATCCCGATCGGCTGGAAAATGATCAAAAATCGGATTTTAGAAACGATCCTGAAATCTCAAGATCAGCTCAACCCCACCTATGACTTATTGCATTTAGGGTTGAGCAATTGGGATCGGGAAAGATCGGTTTCCGATCAGTGATCGAGAAAATTTCATGATCGGTACCGGCTGGAAAATGATCGAAAATCGGATTTTAAAAACGATCCTGAAATCTCAAGATCGGCTCAACCCTACTCAGCTAGCCGCTCCATGCAAGAAAAATGGGTGCCAACGTCTCATGATCATTGGGGGGCCCAGTGGTCAAATCCACTAAGATTAAATATTCTTATTCAATGATATTAAGATCAGAGGTTCCCAACGACAGGGCTGCGGACCAGTACCGAGCCGTTGATCATCCAGTACTGGGCCGTCTAGGAGCCTGGAGCTGCTGCCTGTACACCTAACCGGAGAGGTATGTGTATATATCACCTACCCTCTGTATGCAGTGCACAGGTAACAGCACCTTGTCCCATTACAATGGACAGTGCTCCACATTGGCTGTTGCGCTCTGTACACACTCACCATTATGCCCACTCTACCCCTGCGCTCTGTACACACTCACCATTATGCCCACTCTACCCCTATACAATCCCATACCCGTGGCTGGCTTGTATAGTATATTTTACTGAAGGTACTTTGTAGTCCGTGATCTCATTGCCATGTGTGCTTTACTTCCAGACCGAGCAAGGAGCAGCATGGTCTCTACAGAAAGTGCCTCGTCCACTTACGAAGAGTTGGCAAGAGCCTACGAGCACGCAAAAATGGAGGAGCAACTGCGACACGCCAAATTCACCATCACAGAATGCTTCATATCAGACACGTCATCAGAGCAACTGACTGCAGGGACTAATGAGTATACGGACAGTCTGACCTCTAGCACACCATCAGAGTCCGGGATATGCAGGTTTACTGCATCACCCCCTAAACCTCTCGACGGTGGAAAGGTGCAAAATATGGCAGCGCCAAAGGCACATCGGCCAGGTAAGTGCATTTGGGCCTTCTTCAGGCTGAGATACTTCAGGTCACTTGGTACTCGCATGACTTCCTGTCTTGGAGACACCATTTCAGTAAATGTAGATGTGTATTCTTCAGTGGTCACTGTCTGCTATACAGTAGACTGCTTCTCCATCATACACAGACTTGTTTCAGATGGTGGCTACAACTTTAGTTTCTGGTCATTTTGATCACAACCTCTTCCACCATCCACCTAACCTGCCTACCATTGTCCTCCATCTCATCACACCATCTAGGCCCATTACAAATGATGGATACCCCAATTAATGATGATGGATACCACCGAAATAAGTCTGAGTCAGGGTCCACCCGCCCATCAAAAGATCTCCCAACAGGCCCAATTTCCTGCCAAGTTTATGAGGCCCAGCAGAGGGGAAAGAGGTCTTGCTATTTCCTTTAGTGGGCTGAATGTTCCTTTTATACTAATTCCTCTTCTGCACATTTCCAAAGGACTATGGGTACTTAAAGGGGTTTACTACTACCAGTGACTTTCGTTCCTATCCAAAAGATACGGCAGGGATCATAAGGTGGACCATTATACAGCATGAGGGTATAAGAAGGTCCTTATACTGCATTGTGTTTAAGGGACCCATTATACTGTGTGTGGGCATATGGGGCCATTATACTACATGGAGGGAAATTATTTTAGATGGAGGCATAAGTTGGCATTTATACTGCATGAAGACATAAGTGGTGCATTATATTATACATGGAGGCATAAGGGGGCCATTATACTACATGGAGGCATAAGGGGGGCATTATACTACATGGAGGCATAAGGGGGGCATTATACTACATGGAGGCATAAGGGGGACATTATACTACATGGAGGCATAAGAAATCCCTTTTACTGTGTGGGAGCAAAAAGGATCATTGTAGTGTGTGGGCCATAGTAAGGGGCCCCTTATACTGTGTTGGGACATATGGGGCCATTATATTATGTTGATCCATAATAAGGGCCCATTATACTGTGTGGGGGCCTAATGGGGCTATTATAGGCTCCATTCACACAGAGTAACGTTGGCGTTTTATGTGCTTATTTTGGCGCGTAGCGCCGCGAATACGCCGCGTATGTGCCAAAATAAGCACAAAATAAGCACAAAAAAACGCCAACGTTACTCTGTGTGAATGGAGCCTTACTGCAATTCCAGCAGGTGTACCACGGCAAAAAAAATCTCTGGACCCTTTATGTTGCGACAGTCTTTAGAGGATCGCACTGCTGTTGCCGTGAAGGTGCCAACTGAGGCTCTGTCCCTCAAGGGCTCAAACCTGGAGCAGGGTCTATGTTTATGTATTTAGGGTGGGTCGTAACTGTCCCAATTTTGGTTGTTTTATATTGGGCTGTGTAGGAATTATTCCATGTTTTTGGCAGCGGCTGAAACCCTCTAGTCCTCCTAAAGGGGGACTCTGCAGGCGCCGCACTCACTATTTACAGCCACTATAGGCTTTCTTTATTTGTCCGCTCACCTCTGTGTGTAAACAATGGGCAGAATCGGAGGGTGACATTTTCGAGACTCCCTCAGAACAATCCGTCCGTTCCATTGTGCCGACACATGCGATTTACCTGTCAGCGAGAGGCGGCCGGCAGCTCAGGGATATTTTTAGACCTGAGGATTTTCATAACAAGAAATGTTGTGGAAACAAAATTCTGCCGCTTTTTACTTGTCAGGAAAGCAACCAAGCATCAAATGGTCTGACAAGCGGCATATTTAACGCCTTAACATCAGGACACCTCTGCTTTTTATTATATTCCGGGATTTTTAAATTTTTTTTTTTTTTTTTAGTTGGTCCAAAAAAAGTCTCATTTTAATTTCATGCTTTTGTAATTGTGTCTGGCAGATGCCGGGTATCCGCTATATCTACTGACAGTAGAGTTAGGAGCACTGCGGAGCACCGGGGTAGCCTGTGGCCGCCAATTGTGTCGCCCCAGGCTGTGCTAAGGTTTTATTTAAGGGACTATGAAACTAAAATTTAAAGTGAATGTCCTCCATTGTGGGTTTGACCATAGGTCAGGCTCTCTGTCCTGAATTATTTCCTAATAGAGCTTTCAAATTCAGTTTTCCCTGTTACAAAGCCCCAAATCATCTACATAGACCTAGGGTAAAAGGATAACATTGTGACTACCTAGAGCCACCACTAGGGGGAGCTCAGCATCTTACTGTATTCTGTTTATACATGGAGTAAAATAATAAACAGTGCTCAGTAATTTCCTCAAGGGGTCGATTACCTAACACAACTATAGGTGGCGCCAGTATTCCTGATGGCATGACCACTCAGAGCCTGCACTGCTGATCATATTGATTCTGGCAGCCGATAGATCTACTAGATCTGTAATACAATGGATCCATCATAACACCAATACTAACAGAAGCAACGACCACACTTTAATATTGTATTATTTGGGCATTATATGGTTATTTGTATACTGTACGGTTGTATTATCTCTGTACTATATGGTGGTATTATTTGGGTACTGTATGGTTATTTATATACTGTATGGTTGTATTTTTTGAGCACTGTATGGTTATTTGGGCACTGTATGGCTGTATTATTTGTCAAATGTACACTATGTGATCAAAAATATCCAGACACCTGGCTGAAAATGACTTACAAGTTCGTGGCGCCCTCCATCGGTAATGGAGGGGGCTTGCACCCCTTGTTGTTTTGCGTGGCACTATCACAGCACAGGCCTACATTGATGTTTTAAATACATTCTTGCTTCCCACTGTTGAGGAGCAATTTGGGGATGGCGATTGCATCTTACAACACGATCGAACACCTGCTCATACTGCACGGCCTGTGGCGGAGTGGTTACACGACAATAACATCTCTGTAATGGACTGGCCTGCACACAGTCCTGACTTGAATCCTATAGAACACCTTTGGGATGTTTTGGAACGCCGACTTCATGCCAGGCCTCACCGACCTACATCGATACCTCTCCTCAGTGCAGCTCTCCGTGAAGAATGGGCTGCCATTCCCCAAGAAACCTTCCAGCACCTGATTGAATGTCTGCCTGCGAGAGTGGAAGCCGTCATCAAGGTTAAGGGTGGGCCAACACCATATTGTATCCAGCATTACCGATGGAGGGCGCCACCAACTTGTAAGTCATTCTCAGCCAGGTGTCCAGATACTTTTGATCACATAGTGTATGGCTGTATTATTTGTATACTGTATGGTTGTATTACATACTGTATGACTGTTTTATTTGTATAATGTGCTTTTGGAGTATTTGTATACTATATGGCTGTATTATTTGTATAGTGTATGGCTGTATTGTTTATGTACTGTATGATTGTAGTATTTGTACTGTATAATATATGATATTATTTGTACAGTACAATGTATGGCTACATTATTTGTATAGTGTATAATTGTGTTATTTGTATACTGTATGGCTGTATTATGTGTGTACTGTATGGTTTTATTTTTTTACAGTATAATATATGATTGTATTTGTACAGTATAAAGTATGGTTGTATTATTTGTATACTGTATGACTGTTTTATTCGTATACTGTATGGTTGCATTATTTGTATACTGTATGGCTGTATTATTTGTACAGTATGATGTGTGGTTGTATTATTTGTATAATGTATGGCTGTATTATTTGTACAGTATTATGTGTGGATGTATTATTTGTTTAATGTATGGCTGTATTATTTGTATAGTATTATGTATGGTTGTATTATTTGTATAATGTATGGCTGTATTTGTACACTATTATGTGTGGTTGTATTATTTGTATAATGTATGGCTGTATTATTTGTACAGTATTATGTGTGGTTGTATTATTTGTATAATGTATGGCTGTATTATTTGTACAGTATTATGTGTGATTGTATTATTTGTATAATGTATGGCTGTATTATTTGTACAGTATTATGTATGCTTGTATTATTTGTATAATGTATGGCTGTATTATTCGTATAGTATTATATATGGTTGTATTATTTGTGTAATGTATGGCTGTATTATTTGTACAGTATTATGTGTGGTTGTATTGTTTGTATAATGTATGGCTGTATTATTTGTACAGTATTATGTGTGGTTGTATTGTTTGTATAATGTATGGCTGTATTATTTGTACAGTATTATGTGTGGTTGTATTATTTGTATAATGTATGGCTGTATTATTTGTACAGTATTATGTGTGGTTGTATTGTTTGTATAATGTATGGCTGTATTATTTGTACAGTATTATGTGTGGTTGTATTATTTGTATAATGTATGGCTGTATTATTTGTACAGTATTATGTGTGGTTGTATTATTTGTATAATGTATGGCTGTATAATTTGTACAGTATTATGTGTGGTTGTATTATTTGTACAATGTATGGCTGTATTATTCGTATAGTATTATGTATGGTTGTATTTGTATAATGTATGGCTGTATTGTTTGTACAGTATTATGTGTGGTTGTATTATTTGTATAATGTATGGCTGTATTATTTTTACAGTATTATGTATGGTTGTATTATTTGTGTATTGTATGGTTGTATTATGTATATACTATATAGCTGTATGATTTGTGTACTGTATGGCCGTACTATTACTGTTATCTCTACCACTCACATATACTTTCTCCGCTCCCGTTGTGTTGCTCCTCATCGATTGCACTTCATTTTCTTACTAGTTAATGGATTCCTCTCTCGCTCAGATTCTTTCTGAGGGGCCTAGTTCTGTCCCCAGTGAGTGCGAAAATTCTTATAGAGCGGTTTTATGGATTCCAATATGCTTAGCAGCTCTCTAGTACTGATCCTGTTTTAGGTGGTTTGGTCTCCAGGGAGAGCTAAAAAAACACAGTTATATCACTGATAGAAATAGATAAAGGATTAACCCATCGAATGCCTGTAGAGGGCGCCAATTCTTGTGTCCTTGTGTATCACTTTTAGTTGGAATATTCTTTTATAACATATATATATATATATATATATATATATATATATATACATATATATATATATAGACAGTATATACACACTTATTAAAAAATCCTGCCCCAAGAACTGGTTGATGTCCGGGAGAATTTCCTCCTTGTGATGTAATGATAATCTATGGAAGTGACCACATTATTATGACCATGAAAGAAGGTTATTGGGGAAACTGGATAATTGGGAGTAAACTCTATGACCTGTTGGCACCTATAGCCTAGATACAAGGTGAGATACAGCAGGACATGGAGGTATACCGTCAGTGGTGTAACAATTGCAGTTGTAAGGATGTGACCGCGACCAGGCCCGGAGGGGTACGGTGCCCGCAGCCTGCTGGAAATGGTCGAGGGCCCCGGATCACCATGATAGCAGTCGGGGAAAGCCTGGTTTCCCAACCACTATACATGTTGTTAATGGCCCCGTTCCAATAGATGCCAGCCTAGGGAAGATGATTAAAAATAAAAAAAAAATGCTTATACTCACTTCTCCTGAGCTCAGCATCCCCCAGGGTTCTTCTGCCTGTGACTGAGGTCATGTGCCCCAGATGTCACTGTCGGGGACCTGTGATTGGTGTAATGATGTCATTGTGCCCCATGTGACCGCTCAGGCCCAATCACAGGCCCCAGCAGTGACATCTGGAGAACACAACCTAAGTTGCCATGTAGAAGAGGACCAAGGAAGATGCTAAAGACAGTCGGACGGATCGAGGATGCCCCGGAGAAGTGATGTAAGGTGAGTATAAGTGTTTGTTATATTTGTTTAATTTCCTTGGGCCTCTACTTATTATACTCTGGGGTCTCCTCAGTCACCAGAGTATAATAATAGCACTGGCATTAGGGGGAGGGACTCTTGAGAGCATATTATACTGTATGGGAGCTCTTGGGAGCATATATTACTGTGTGGGGTCACTGTGGAGCATATAATACTGTGTGGGATTACTGTGGAGCATATAATACTCTGTGGAGTCACCGTGAAGCATATAATACTGTGCGGGGTCACTGTGGAGCATATAATACTGTGTGGAGTCACTGTGGAGTATATAATACTGTGTGGAGTTACTGTGGAGCATATAATACTGTGTGGAGTCACTGTGAAGCATATAATACTGTGTGGAGTCACTGTGGAGCATATAATACTGTGTGGGATCACTGTGGAGCATATAATACTTCTGAAAAAAATCATGTGACCATTACAGTATCTACTAGGAAAGTTCTCTCTGCTTGTAGCAGTCACCAGGAGGCGCTGACCGCATACTTATTGATCACTGAATTCAGCATATTTTCTAGACAGTATTCAGTAAGCTCCCCCTAGTGGTGGCTGCAGGCAGAGAGAATATTATAATTTACTGGTATGTCTGTGCAGGAGATTTGGAACTCTGTATCAGGAAAACAATGAATGTCAGGCCTGTGATGTTGTGGGGTGTTCGGGCACTGTGAGTATACGGGATGGATATAGGATGGAGGGCATGTGCAGTTTATGGCCAGAGATAGAGGAGGAGGCAAGAAAAGACGGGAGCAGCTAACTTCTCCGGGGGCCACAGTGGACGGTGCACAGAGAGTCGTATCCATCACATTAGACAGGTCATTACCGCACATGGAAGGAAATCCGATTTTTCCCAAGCTGTGAACTTTCCTGAAGGAAATGACCCCTAAGTGGCTGCGCGGGCCTGATGGCGCTGACTAAATATCTGCACTTCATGGTTAGTTAAATCCCGGGGCGAGCACCAGGGGAGGGGGATATAAATAGAACTGTATTACTGTCAAGTTGGGGGTTGTAGTTCTCTCTATATATATTATAATAGTGGACGGTCATGTTGGGGGTTGTAGAGCATATGTATAATAAAATTACAGTATATTATGGCCATGTTGGGGGTTGTAGAGCATATGTATAATATAATTACAGTAGATTATGGCCATGTTGGGGGTTGTAGTCCTCCATATATAGAGTATAATAGAATTGTAATGTTGTCCTGTCCGGTGGTCGGTCATGTTGGGGGTTGTAGTTCTCTATATATAGAGTATAATAGTGGTCGGTCATGTTGGGGGTTGTAGTATTATAAAGTATCTCTCTATAGGACTGATCAGTGCAGTTTCTCTCGTCTCTGTCCTCTCCTCACTACTCTCTTCTTGATGTCTATATAAAGTATGATAATATAAATGGCTCGGTTTCAGGACCTTCACGGTAACAAAAGATTTTAGAATATAAAGTCTTTTGGCAGCAGACACTGGATTTGCAGTATAAGGACTTTTGTTTGCCTTTACCATGCCTGGGTAACTTTATATCTTGTACAGACTTAAAAAAGAAAGAATTTTATGAAAATAATTACCTGAGCCTGCGGGCACCATCTGTGCTGTAGTGTAATGTGCCGCAGCTTAACCCCTTGTGTTATCATACACCCTGATCTGTAGCGCAGGTAACCTCACACCCAAGTTAGTAATGTCAGTGTGTGAGCTAGTGGATTGTTATATCACTAAACTGGAATAGATATGAGATAGATGGATGGATGGATGGATGGATGGATGGATAGATAGATAGATAGATAGATAGATAGATAGATAGATAGATAGATAGATAGATAGATAGATAGATAGATAGATAGAGTGTTGGCCAAAAGTATTGGCCCCCCTGCAGTTCTGTCAGATAATACTCAGTTTCTTCCAGAAAATGATTGCAAGCACAAACTCTTTGGTAATATCTTCATTTATTTTGCTTGCAATGAAAAAACACAAAAGAGAATGAAAAAAAAGCCAAATCATTGATCATTTTACACAAAACTCCAAAAATGGGCCGGACAGAAGTACTGGCCCCCTCAGCCTAATACTTGGTAGCACAACCTTTAGACACAATAACTGCGCACAACCGCTTCCGGTAACCAGCAATGAGTTTCTTACAAGGCTCTGCTGGAATTTTAGACCATTCTTCTTTGGCAAACTGCTCCAGGTCCCCCCTGAGATGTGAAGGGGGCCTTCTCCAAACTGCCACCAAGAGATCTCTCCTCCCCCACAGGTGTTCTATGGGATTCAGGGCTGGACTCATTGCTGCCACTTTACAAGTCTCCAGGGCTTTCTCTCAAACCATTTTCTAGTGCTGACCTGAAGTGTGTTTTGGGTCATTGTCCTGCTGGAAGACCCCTGACCTCTGAGGGAGACCCGGCTTTCTTACACTGGACCCTACATTATTCTGCACAATGTGTTGGTAGTCTTCAGACTTCATAATGCCATGCACACGGTCAAGCAGTCCAGTGGTAGAGGCAGCAAAGCAACCCCAAAACATCAGGGAACCTCCGCCATGTTTGACTGTAGGGACCGTCTTCTTTTCTTTGAAGGCCTCTTTTTTTTTTTTTTCCTGTAAACTCTATGTTGAGGCCTTTTCCTACTTTTGTCTCATCTGACCAGAGAACATTCTTCCAAAACGTTTTTGGCTTTCTCAGGTAAGTTTTGGCAAACTCCAGCCTGGCTTTTCTCTGTCTCTGGGTAAGAAGTGGGGTCTTCCTGGGTCTCCTACCATACAGTCCCTTTTCATTCAGACGCTGACGGATAGTACGGGGTGACACTGTTGTACCCTCATACTGCAGGGCAGCTTGAACTTGTTTGGATGTTAGTCGAGGTTCTTTATCCACCATCCGCACAATCTTGCGTTGAAATTTCTCGACAATTTTTCCTTTCCGTCCACATCTAGGGAGGTTAGCCACAGTGCCATGGGCTTTACACTTCTTGATGACACTGCGCACGGTAGACACAGGAACATTCAGGTCTTTGGAGATGGACTTGTAGCCTTGAGATTGCTCATGCTTCCTCACAATTTTGCTTCTCAAGTCCTCAGACAGTTCTTTGGTCTTCTTTCTTTTCTCCATGCTCAATGTGGTACACACAAGGACACAGGACAGAGGTTGAGTCAATTTTAATCCATTTCATCTGGCTGCAAGTGTGATTTAGTTATTGCCACCACCTGTTAGGTGCCTCAGGTAAGTAACAGGTGCTGTTAATTACACAAATTAGAGAAGCATCACATGATTTTTCAAACAGTGCCAATACTTTTGTCCACCCCCTTTTTTATGTTTGCTGTGGAATTATATCCAATTTGGCTTTTTGCCAATTCTTTTTGTGGTTTTCCATTGAAGACAAATTAAATGAAGATAATAATACCAAAGAATTTGTGATTGCAATCATTTTCTGGAAGAAAATTAGTATTATCTGACAGAATTGCAGGGGTGCCAGTACTTTTGGCCAACACTGTAAATATATGCTTGAAACAGGCTCTTTGAGCCGAAACGTCGCAACATGAGGCAATAAACCTCCTTCACTTTTTTCACCACATACTCTTTGGTGTCCCAACAGTTTTTTGGAGAGAGAGAGATAGATATTGGATAGATGGATGGATAGATAGATAGATAGATAGATAGATAGATAGATAGATAGATAGATACGGTGGCTCAGTGGTTATCTGTGGAGTCCTGGATTCAAATCTGACCACCTCGCATGGATCTTGTATGTTCTCCCCATGTTTGCCTTGGTTTCCTCCCACACTCCAAAGACATACTTATAGGAAATGTAGATTGGGCGCCCCCTATGGGATGGTGTAAGTGCTGTGGGATATGTTGGTGCGATACAAGTAAGAGAAATAATTAGATAATGGAGACACTGGACATGAGGCAGGAAGACAGAGATTAGTTTTCTGAGTAATGTTGAGGTTATACATGAAGTCTTAGATATTCTCGAGATTCTCCCTTGCTGGACTTCCTCGGAGCACTCTGGGATATCCTCCGTCTGACATGTCGTTTGCCAGATCAATGTGTTCTACTTTTTTTTTATCTTCGGATTTCCTGAGGAGTCCTAGAAAGCCGGTGAAGAGAGGTGAGATGTCTTGGGTTCAGACTGTTCCACCAGATGATGAGAAGATCATTATCTGCCGCCTTTAAAGATACATGAAGTGGGAATCAGATGGTGGCAGGAGGGCGACGCTCTACCCCTCATGTATTATGTATCCACCATTGTTCCATGTTCACCTGGACAAGTGTGGAGAGATTGTCTGTCCTGCCAAAGACAGCGCTGACAAACAAGCAAACACACTGCGATCGGGTTCTCGACCCCTTTAAAGACATATCCTTTCATTTAAAAAATAATAGTATGGCTCGGGCTCTGCAGAGATGAATTGTGTGGGATTAGGATTACTGATGCGGTCAGGTTAAACGGGATTCTGTGGGCCTGCATTACTTCATATAGGGACAGTCCTGCAAAAACTGGGCAGGTGGGAAGAATTCAGAGTGGGCTGAATAATTAGAGTTCTCAGACTACCTCAGGTTACTCCCTCCCCCTCGAAAAATAGTCTGCACCATCAGTGGTGGTAGTGCCTCAACATAGTATAATGCTCCCCTGTGGTTCCCCGCACATTATAATATACCCTAGTGGCACCAAAGAGTATTATGCTCCCCAGTAACCTCCGCACAGTATAATTCTCCACAGTGGCTTCCATACGGTGTAATGGTCCCCGTGTCTTCCACATAGTGTAATGCTCCCCAGTAGTCCCCCACACATTATAATACACTCTAGTGGCCCACACACACTATAGTGCTCCCCAGTAGACCCCATACATTATAATATACCCTAGTGACCCACACACACTATAGTGCTCCCCAGTATACCCCCACACATTATAATACACCCTAGAGGTCCACACACACTATAGTGCTCCCTAGTAGACCCCACACATTATAATACACTCTAGTGGCCCACACACACTATAGTGCTCCCCAGTAGACCCCACACATTATAATAAACTCTAGTGGCCCACACACACTATAGTGCTCCCCAGTAGACCCCACACATTATAATAAACTCTAGTGGCCCACACACACTATAGTGCTCCCCAGTAGCCCCCACACATTATAATACACCCTAGTAGTCCACACACACTATAGTGCTCCCTAGTAGACCCCACACATTATAATACACCCTAATGGTCTACACACACTATAATGGTTCCCAGTAGCCCCTCACACATTATAATACACCATAGTGGCCCACACTCACTATAGTGCTCCCCGGTAGACCACACACAGTATAATTCTCCCTCGTAGTTTCCAAACAGTATAATGGTCTCCAATTCCACTCACACAGTGTCTGGTCTCTCAAGTGGTCACCAGATGGTGTAATGTTCTACAGTGATCCCCACAGTGTATAATGGACCTCAGTAGTTCCCATACAGTATAATGAACTTTAGTATGGTATCATGTGAACAAGTAGACCCCTACACACCATGGACCACTGCAGCTGTTACCCTTAGCACCCCTTTTATGGACCTCTTTTAATTGAGTTCCCATGAATACACATTGATGGCCTATTCATAGTGTAATCCTTGGGGATCCATTACTTTAGGACTTTTAGTGATCAGGAGATCTAAGGGACCCCGCCGCACGTACAGATGGCAAAGGGTGGCAATGGACTCCGACAGATCGCAAATGATGTCATATCAAAAAGGAGTTGTCTCATATAGACAACCACCATCCATATACCCTGTTAGGATGTATATCTGGCAGGGGTTCCTTACTTAAGACCCCACTTTGTGAGTCAGAGTGGAGAGTCACTTTCTAAGAACGACTTAGGTTCTCTTGGAGTCGGGCCTTTTATTACATCTGAATGGTCACCTTGAAATACTACCTTTCTCCTGTAGGGGTCACTGTTGGGAATATATCTGACTGGCCGTAACCTTCTCCAGTCACATATGCATTTTCCGGAATGTCCTCTAGGGCAGAAGACTGGACACCACATGAGGCAGACATCCTGTCCCATCCTAAGAACCCCCTTCATCTTCGATGCCAAGACAGACCCTATAAATTCATTGCAATGTGACTTGTGCCGAACTGCACGTCCTCAGACATCTTAATTCCTGCTCGGGAACATTGAGATATATGGTGTCGATGTGAACGCTCCAAGATAACTTCATTATCGAGGCCTCACGTGTTCTCCCAGTTCTCTCCTTGTTAATATCGAATGCAAAAATTATGGTTTTAATATCTTGAAATTCCGAGCAGATCTCGTCCTCCGTCTTGTGTAGCTCCCATCGACTTAATAACAAGGCAGTCTTTCTCCAGACCTAGAATTACGGGATTTTGTTCCCTTTGTTCCCTGCCTGCCAGCTTCGGAGAAGTTCCCTCGTGAAGCAGTTTATGATCACATGTAATAAGTCAGTATTTGTTATGGCACAATGGCTCTCCTGCCCGATGACACATTGATCGCCCTCTCCGGCTCATCGTAAAACATGGCCAGCATTTATATCTTGTGCCTCGCCTGCCTAGAATTCTTCTTCTTTACAGATTTTTCAATGACTTTCTCCGAGCCGCCAGGAATAATACAGACATTATTTCTGATTCATGCTCTGACTTCTTGGATTGAAGAATATTGAACGTTTCAGAAAAACCAGATATACTTGGAGAAACCACAAAAAATCTTTGCGAGGGAATGGGTAACAGGAGCAATGGATCCCCAGTCCTTCCTTCCATCATGTCACAATTACATCCCCCCAAATAATCCATAACTAATAGGGTTGAGCCGATCTTGAGACTTCAGGATCGATTTTAAAATCCAATTTCCGATCATTTTCCAGCCGATCCCGATCTTGAAATTTGCTCAATCGCTGATCGGGATCCGATCTTTCCCGATCGCTCAACCCTAGTCAATGCTTCTCTATGGGAAAAGTCACTTTTAGGGTTGAGCCAATCTTGAGATTTCAAAATCCGATTTCTGATCATTTTCCAGCTGATCGCGATCGTGAAATTTGCTCGATCGCCGATCGGGATCCCATCTTTTCCGATCCCGATCGCTCAATCCCAATAGCTAACATTCACGTGTTATAGTTATTTACCTGCCTGGTCCTCATTTCACCACCCACTTTCCTTAAACCCCACCCCTGCCTTGTCCTTATAAGTCCCACCGACACTTAACATCATTTTTTAATTTTTTTTATTTTTATTTCTTTATAAAAAAACAACAAAACCAAAAAGCAATAAAAAAGTTTTGATGTCTTAGATACTTTTTATTTACTCATTTGTGGCATCCCAGTGTCTGCGCGCTCGGGGTAATCTCATAGAAGCGGCTCTTGGCCTACGAGCTGATCACTCTGAGATCCGGAGTCGTGATGAAAAAGCCAAAAGCTTAAAACTAATCTATTTTACAATGTGAAAAAAAAAGAGAAAAACAAAATCTAATAATTTCACATTTCACATAGAAATCCGTCAGAGAAAATAGCCTTACAGTTTCATCATGGAAAAATAATTACTGCGGGATATGCTGGCGGCGGGTATTTATATCTCGCTCCATAGTAAACAGCGGGTAGTAGGGGGTGTACGGTAATTGTGGTAGTGACAAGACGGTGCTAATAATAGAGGATCCGCCGAAGAGACACCGAGTGGGAGGAAGAGACATATCATTATGGGGATTACATTATGTACAATTAGTCAATTTTATGTACTGTAGTATAGGAGGAAAATCCAAGGCCCCATGTGTACCGTAAGAACAGCCCTTTTGGGTTTTCTGTATGACTGGATATTGGTCAGAGGCGACCACTTAGACTGTAAAAGGGTCAGTTACTTTTTCACCTGGGTTATAGGTAAGGACTGGAGTATTTTTGGTCTAAGGCCGGGTTCACATGGAGTTTTTTGGTCTGGAACCTGAGGCGGAGGCCACCTCAGGTTCCGGACCAAAAAACGGGTAGCCGTGACTAAATGCCGGTGCAGTGCACCGGCATTCAGTTGCGTACTCCGCTCCGTATTAGGCCCAATGAATGGGCCTAGTGAGGAGGATGGAGTGTCTTCAGGCCGAATTCGCGAGGCGAATGAGGAAGAAACGGTCCCGGAAAAAAAGAACTGACTGGCTCCCATTGATTTCCCATTGATTTTGAGGCTGTATCCGCCTCAAAATCTTGACCAAAAGACCCTGTGTGAACTTACCCTTAGAGGTATTCTACTGGTTCCCAGCATGTTATATGATCAGAAGTGGGCCCACAGATAGGGAGTGCCAATGTGGGAGGAGATGCCCATTGTTTCGTGGCATTGTCTATATAGGAGTCTGTGGAGAGTGACGAGAATAGCTGAATGTCTCTGCTTTTCTTATTTCTATCAATTTTGGCCCATGGATGAAGAAGCCACATGCCTATGGGACTAGAAAAACATGGCTGCTCGAAGAAACCCTGCCGATCAGCTCATGTTTATCAGTCACATCATTCAGAATGGGGCAGTGCTTCGGTACCAAGTACAGCCACTACAAATTGTACGGCACTGTGCGTAAGTGAAGAAGGCGTAGTGCTCAGCTGATTGCTGCCGCCTCTTCAATGAGCTGATTGGTGTGGGCGCTGGGTTTAGGACCCCCATTGATCACAAATCAATGTCCTATTCCAAGCCCCTAAAAAATACATTCATAGAGGTACATGTAGTAGTCCAAGGTGAGAATATGGTGACGGAAGCAACATCTGCCTTCCCATGGACCCAAATAGACCCTGCTGTTTAGGGACTGTTCACACCACAGACTGACCAGTAGACATAGTCTTTCCTGCTTTTAGACTTTTTTCATGTTTCTAGATTGTGTCCCTTTAAGGAATTCTATGTAATGGAATTTATTTTATGTCAGGTGAACGCACAATTGATCCTAATTTCTTTTTCGCTGTTGTGTTTGTGTCAGATATTTGTTATCACAGTTAGTGGTGACGTTCAGTGCCGTGACTAATCCGGCCACACAATGCACTACACCGCTCAGCGGACGCATCGTTTAATTAGTTTTCCATTTTATGGACGGTGAAGTTAAGGTTCTCCACAACCCATCATGTGGTCAGCCGTATGGGCAAATATTTTTGATTGAATCTTGAATATATGCGGTTTTTGAAATGTAAAATGGGTTATAAACAACATAGCATACAAGAAGGTCAGGATTAGTGTTCTGTATTAAAGAGGACGTTTCGCGATCTCCACCCTCTCCTTTTCTTGGCATCATTTAATCGTGGCTCTTCTATTGATTTTGACACAGTTGGAATTTTTTCTCTAGCCCCCACCGTTCCACAGCAATCAGCGCCATTCATTTTGGTGTCTGATGTGCTACTTAGGCTCACTACAGTCAAGTGGGTGGTCTCAGACAGGTAAGGCAATGTTACTCCACCCACCGTACTGCACAGAACCCAATTATCTAATCAGGCACTAAAATTAATGGCACTGATTGCTCAGGAACAGTGGGGGTTAGAAAAAAATTCCAATTGTGCCAGAATCAATGGAGAAGCAATGGAGAATAATCTATTAATAGATGCTTCTCCATTGATTCTGGCATACTTTTACATTTTTTTCTGTAGCCTCACTGTTCCTGAGCAATCAGTGCCATCAATTAAGATCTCATTGGTATCAACACATCATCACTGGAACCTGTAAACAGACACCCAAAGAATTCCATAACCTGTGGGCTGGGGTGATATGCTGGTTCTGGTGATACTAACCTATCTATCTGCAGGGCTGGGGTGATATGCTGGTTCTGGTGATACTAACCTATCTATCTGCAGGGCTGGGGTGATATGCTGGTTCTGGTGTCACTAACCTATCTATCTGCAGGGCTGGGTGATATGCTGGTTCTGGTGACACTAACCTATCTATCTGTAGGGCTGGGATGATATGCTGGTTCTGGTGATACTAACCTATCTATCTGCAGGGCTGGGGTGATATGCTGGTTCTGGTGTCACTAACCTATCTATCTGCAGGGCTGGGTGATATGCTGGTTCTGGTGACACTAACCTATCTATCTGTAGGGCTGGGATGATATGCTGGTTCTGGTGACACTAACCTATCTATCTGCAGGGTTGGGGTGATATGCTGGTTCTGGTGACAGTAACCTATCTATCTGAAGGACTGGGGTGATATGCTGGTTCTGGTGTCACTAACCTATCTATCTGCAGGGCTGGGGTGATATACTGGTTCTGGTGACACTAACCTATCTATCTGCAGGGTTGGGGTGATATTCTGGTTCTGGTGACACTAACCTATCTATCTGTAGTGCTGGTTGATATGCTGGTTCTGGTGACACTAACCTATTTGTAGGGCTGGAGTGATATGCTGGTTTTGGTGACACTAACCTATCTATCTGCAGGGCTGGGGTGATATGCTGGTGACACTAACCTATCTATCTGCAGGGTTGGGGTGATATGCTAGTTCTGGTGACAGTAACCTATCTATCTGAAGGGCTGGGGTGATATGCTGGTTCTGGTGTCACTAACCTATCTATCTGCAGGGCTGGGGTGATATGCTGGTTCTGGTGACACTAACCTATCTATCTGTAGGGCTGGGGTGATATACTGGTTCTGGTGACACTAACCTATCTATCTGCAGGGTTGGGGTGATATTCTGGTTCTGGTGACACTAACCTATCTATCTGAAGGGCTGGGGTGATATGCTGGTTCTGGTGTCACTAACCTATCTATCTGCAGGGCTGGGGTGATATGCTGGTTCTGGTGACACTAACCTATCTATCTGTAGGGCTGGGGTGATATACTGGTTCTGGTGACACTAACCTATCTATCTGCAGGGTTGGGGTGATATTCTGGTTCTGGTGACACTAACCTATTTGCAGGGCTGGGGTGATATGCTGGTTCTGGTGACTCTAACCTATCTATCTGCAGGGCTGGGGTGATATGCTGGTGAGACTAACCTATCTATCTGTGTGGGCTGGGGTGATATGCTGGTTCTGGTGACACTAACCTATCTATCTGCAGGGCTGGGGTAATTTACTGGGTCTGGTGACACTAACCTATCTATCTGCAGGGCTGGGGTGATATGCTGGTTCTGGTGACACTAACCTATCTATCTTCAGAGCTGGGCTGATATGCTGGTTCTGGTGACACTATCCTATCTATCTGCAGGACTGGGGTGATATGCTGGTTCTGGTAACACTAACCTATCTATCTGCAGGGCTGGGGTGATATGCTGGGTCTGGTGACACTAACCTATCTATCTTCAGAGCTGGTCTGATATGCTGGTTCTGGTGACACTAACCTATCTATCTGCAGGGCTGGGCTGATATGCTGGTTCTGGTGACACTAACCTATCTATCTGCAGACTGGGGTGATATGCTGGTTCTGGTGATACTAACCTATCTATCTGCAGACTGGGGTGATATGCTGGTTCTGGTGACAGTAACCTATCTATCTGCGGGGCTGGGGTGATATGCTGGTTCTGGTGATACTAACCTATCTATCTGCAGACTGGGGTGATATGCTGGTTCTGGTGACCCTCCCTTTAAGGACACAGACACCTTTTTTCATCTTTCACGATGCAGTTAATTCATTTTTTTAACCCATGAATTATTGAGAGACGTGGGAGTGCTGACTGATCCAGCGACATGGTTTACTCTCTTTGGTAATAAGATGTTGCGATGCTGAAAGAAGGTAATTAGAGCTGCGGGGCAATGATCCCTGCTCCAAACTTAATAAAGCTTTGTCTGGATAACAAGATCGCTCAGCTCCATTGTGCCTTAACAAATTGGAAACAGAAAGGGACAGATAAATCCTGTTTTATTCATGGGGGTGAGCCGAGGCTGCAGCTGGAATCTTCCTCGTAGTATCAGCAATTTCATAAAACGTTGCGATGGATGGTATTTAAATGAAAATCCAATTAGCGGTGAGAACAGGTCGTGTAGAGGGAAATTGCTGTTCCAGATAGTCCAAGTCTCATCCTGTGATGAATCTCCAACCATCGGGACCATCACTAAGTACTTTAAAGGGGTTATGCTACCAAAATTATGTACCCTCTGTCTATAGGATCCAACCACTGAGACCCCCGGTGGTCCTAAGAACAGATACTGACACACTCTGGGGGGGGAGCCTCCACCACTACTTTTTGGACAAGGATGGATTATCCTATTCTTATATAATGTATTCAGACACCCCCCCCCCCCCATGAATACGGCTAGGTTTTACATCTTCATTTTCCGAAGTTTCTCCCTCTTCCCCACCTTATGTCAGGGTCCGATCACATTGTATAG
The DNA here is from genome assembly GCF_031893055.1 of Leptodactylus fuscus. Classification (NCBI taxonomy): domain Eukaryota; kingdom Metazoa; phylum Chordata; class Amphibia; order Anura; family Leptodactylidae; genus Leptodactylus; species Leptodactylus fuscus. The sequence goes on along the minus strand of NC_134266.1, from coordinate 26,481,547 downwards.
AGCGGGTCTATATCTACTGGTTTGATTTGGTTTTCACATTCACAGTCCAGACCTATTATTATCTGCATACTTGTATAAGACCATTATGTAAAGATTAACTAGAAAAAGGTCCCCAGCATGGCCTGGGTATAAAATGTGGGTCCAAAGGATCCCATCGAAGTCAGGAAGATAACTTCCAGCTGCCACCCCTCTTCAGTAGATATGACTGAAATCATATGTCTATATGCAATCCTCTAATAATGGCTGATAGCAGGGAACAACAGTGAGCGAGTACTGTAGGTATGTATTGTGGGGAACCACTCAGGTAGATGCTTGGTAGCAGTGCAGGAAACAGGGACTCAGAGACTGGGTTACACTCAAGTTCAGTATTTATTCACTTGTGGTGCATAAACTGCCTTTGCCAAGGAACAAACAAAACAATACCTTCTCGGCTGAGAACTAACTATAACATAAGAAACTGGTCCCTGACTATACAGGAGCCTGGCTGCCAGACTCTCGCTCTTTAAACTTCAAATGGGTGGCACAGTGCCTTGTTTGTGAGTTCAGTTCACACATGTCAGTGTGGTGCTACTACTCCTAGCACTTAGACACAACCTAATAACAGGCCTTAATTAGTCAGCGGACCTCCCTGGTGTGGGTTTTTACCAAACCATCTTTAGCTGCCTGGCTGTAACATATCTGTCCTCCCAAACCACACCCTTCACTTTCTCACAGTATATATACAATTTTCTGAAGATGACTGATAACAGAGAGCAAGTGCTGTTCTCTGATAATGGTGTATATCAGTGAAGCTATTAAACATGAGGGCCTTGCGAGCTTCTATTGGCTAATACTGGTCATGTGCCGGTTGATCCACTCTTTTTACAGGGCTTAAAGAACAGACAACAGAAATATAAAGATTTAATAGTATAAAAATTGTAAGTATATCCATATTATTCAAGTCCTAGTAACTTGAGCAGAGCTGAAATACCTCTCATGCCCTATGAACAATGGTGGCGCTATTTCAATACAACAAAACTCTCAAAATGCCTTTAAGAATGTTTTTTTTTGTTTTGATGTTTTTACTTGTCAAATGTATTGTCCTATTATTATTATTATTATTATTATTCTCTCACATTTGTACGTTTTTGTTTTTTTTTTCCCAAAGGTGATGTGATGAACTTGCCGCCATACCTTAGAATGGACTTTTTATTAAATCGTGGTGCTTCAGGAACTAGCAGAGACTTGGGTTTAGGGCAGGCTTGCTTGGAACCTCAGAAAAGCCGAACCCTGAAGCGACCCACGGTCCTGGAACCAATCCCCATGGAGAACCCTTCAGCACGTGAAGTACAGTCGTGGCAGCCCAGTGCGGGGGCGGCGGCGGCTGCACCGGTACCTCCACGAGAGGCCACAGAGCTTGGACAGGCAGCAAAAATAAGCAGTTCACAGGAATCACTGCTGGACTCCCGGGGGCACTTGAAAGGAAATAACCCTTACACAAAATCTTACACCCTGGTATAACATCAACAAAAAAGCTTGTAAATACTAACAGATACAACAAAATGCAAATCAATGCTACCTTTTTCTACTGAATTCCAACATTTATAATTTAAAAAAAAGAAAAAAAAAGATTGCCAAAAACATTGAAACGATAAATTTACAAAAACTCTGCAAAGACTCTCTTGTTTCCTTTTGATTTTTCCTTTGGATCACCTAGAGAACATTCATCGCCTCTTCCCGGATGTCAAACTCTTGAAAGGATTTGGGTTCTTAATTTTTTTTTTTTTTCGGTCACATTTGTACCAAAATTTTTTGTACAATCTGGTGCATGAGAACATTTTACTTGAACTTCCCTAAACACACACACAAAAAAAAAAAAAAAACTAAAGAGAATCCAGATATAAAATTTCAGAGATACGGAGGGGGAAAAAAATCATTAACGTCATCCAATCATAATTTTTTTAATTTCTTTTTTTATTTTTGGTTTTGAATTATTTTGGTTATAGAGTTCTATCGGAGAAGATAGATTTTTTTTTTTAATTTCGATTATCTTAATGACTCATTGAATTCTGTCTTTGAGAAATAAAGGGTCTTCTGCCTTCTGCTGTGATGCCTGCTTTAATTTGCTGGCGCAATTGAAATTTTTTGTTTTTTATTATTTCTTTACCAATAGGTAGAATATGCACTATACAAGGCTTTAAAATAAGTTTCATTTCCCAAACCCTGTATGTTTTTGAGAAAGCAATTTTTAAATATTACCTCCATTTTTATTTATCAGGTGAGAATTCCAGCATTGTCTTTATGTAAAGTCAGGCATGTGATGAAGGGCTATCATCGAAACCATAAGGGCTCTGATCCACATACTGTACATTCCCAACATGTAGCCAATACCTACAGTTGTACAAGGTCTGCTCCTTTATAATTCAATGAAAATTCAGCTTTTTGAATGTGTAGGTAAACACGCCAATCCATAAAAAATTCTAACTCAAATTGTAAGGAAAAAAATTTTAAAAAAATTTCCCAGCAAATAAACCGTCCAATATACAATGTGTTGTGAAACCAGAGGAAAAAAATGTGATAAAGAAGAGAACACCAGACTGAAAAGAGTGGCAGATTCTACTCATTGAGCATCTATTTGGTTTGGAATTGATTTGCAAATTTTCTTTTGCCCCAAATTTTTGAAGTATTAGAGAAGATAATTTGGTTGGATAAGTAAATTTACGGTAAATTAGGAAATGTATAACATATTGACTGCATATTCAGGGAAACGGGAAAAGGCGGGAGGCCGGGGGGAAATAAAATAAAATAAATTGATACTTGCCTACCACAATCCTCCATTCCAGTGTTGGGTCCCTTGTTTCATTCCATACCCCACACTAGCTGAAACAAAAATGAAGTGACTCAGGTGGTACTGGACTCAGTGGTGACGTGTGGGGACTGGTGACATCACTGCTATAATATATCTCCGGTACCCAACATGGGACCACTGAGGCCAGCAATTGGCTACAGCGATCACCTGAGCTCAGTTATTTCCGGCCCAGCCAATGCGAGCACAGAATATTTCATGGACCTGACGCTGGTACAGAAGACCTGGGGGTGGGTATTGCTTCTTTTTTTATTTTAACAAAATTCCATAAAATATCAAACCACATTATCTAAAAGAAATTGTCATATAATTAAAAAAGACACAAAAATTCTTTGACCCGTACAGAGTTTTATTGCTGAATTTCCATTGAATTGAGTCACAAAATACTGCCTTCTATAAAAAGAAAAATTAAAATATATTTACTTATATTTTATGTAGGTTGCCTATTCCCTTTACATCATTTACCAAAATTATTGATGCCCTTTAGTAGTGGCAAGTGCCCAATGTGTACTTTGCTATCCAGGAGCCCTACTTCAGTTAGTAGCCTTGGGCCAGGAATACACAAGTTGTTTTCAGATTTTTTTTTTGTACTGCTCTGGCCAAAGGTGCAATGTTTGTAAAAGAGAATTTTTTTTTTTTTTTTTTTTAAATTCTCTTACTTTGCATTGTTGGCAGCAGTGTTGCTGTGATTTTAGTTGAACTTTTTTGAGATCACATCATGCTCGGCATTTGGTGCTTTTGTAGTGAGTTTTTAACCCACTGACTTCAGGGTGAAGTCTCAGATGATTAATTTTTTTTTCACATACTTTAATAACAGTTTCAAGATAATGTTTCCTTAGCTAAAAAAATACCTTCAAAATCTTACAAAAAATTTTTTGTATCCTGGTGGAGTGTTCGAACCATGCTCCTGTCAGCTGGTCTCCACCATGTATGAACTTGGAATAAAGGTTTTATTGTGCCTCTGGGTATTTTTTACCCTTATTAAATATCAACATTGGTCAGATTATAAAGGTACAACCCAAAATTTACTTTTTATTTCTTTTTATTTTAATTTTTTTCACCCTTTTCGAGCTATTTTGAAAGCAATGGCTGCTTCTTTTCAGTTTATAATCCACATCAGTTTATTACTAGGAGAAAGTAAATATTAAGCCTGTACTTTCTATCCCTTTTCAGATATTTTCTTTGTTATATTGGTTAAAACTAAAAATTACTTTTAAAAAATTCAAAAATTTTTGATTTTTGTATTTTTTATTTCGTTTTTCTCTTAACTGACTTTTATTTCTTTTCCTTACCCAAACTAGTAAAACTGTCTTTTCTTTCAAACACTAGTCCTTCACTTGTAGAAATAAAGATAGTCCAAAAAAATGTATCTTATACAGAAATGTTTTATCTAATTAATTATTTTAAGTAATTAAAATTTTAAGTAATTTATTTATTTTATTTTCTTACAAGTATATGTTTCAGGCTGAACAAAACATAAGGATAATTTCAGTCCGAGCCATATTTATTTTACCGATTTGCATAAATTTTTGAATATTTTCTAAAAAACCTACTGTAGACTTATATGGTGCAACACAAATTAGGTTGTTAGAAAAAAAAATATATAGAGGAGATATTGACTATTGCAAAATTGTGGAAGCATATCGTGGTGCAATCGGAACCATCAGTCATTGTGGCTGAGTTAATGACTGTGAACTTTTTGACCATACGGTATCAATGAGTGGATATATATTTTTGTAACAGAGTAGATGTCTTCTTTTTATATTTTGTCTGATAACGTACTTTGTGTTGAAATGCGGTTTACTTGATCTGTGGGATTGTACAATATCTGTCGACTTTCTGGGTTGTCTTCATTAAAAGAGCGAGGGAAACAAAATGTACATTTTTTAGGGCAAATTTTCCATTTTCATAATATTGTATCCATACTGTACACATTTTTTTTAAAAAAAAATCAGAATATAAGGGAGAGATTTAAATTGACAATGTTTTATTACATATGAATGATTCATCTTTATTTGAAACTGTTTCACTCAAAATTGCTCAAAATTTAGATAAAATATTTGTCAAAAAGTTTATAAAAATGTGTAAATTCAAAACTTTTAACATTACAATTTTACATTGCCAAAGAAAGTCTCAACAAACTCTGCAATAAATTTATTGGTCATCGTTTTTTAGTTTGAGCTTCAGTCAAAGTGACTCAAAATTTAGGTCAACAATTTCTCAAAGTCTTTTTAAAAAATTATAAATTTAATACTGTAGCAGTAAAAATTTATAGTAGTTCAAAACTGTGGTGTTTAAATGGCTAAAAAATTCTCAAGAAACATTACAATAAATTTGTTATTGGTCATCATTTTTTTTTTTAAATTGAGAGTCACTCAAAGTGACTCAAAATTTAGGTCAACAATTTCTTTAAAAAGATTTTGATAAGTTTATAAATTTAACAGTGAAAATTTACTATTCTAAATTGTGGTTAAATAGCAAAAAAGAAAAACTGCAACAAATTTGTGACTGGGCCTTTTTGAAGTGGCTCAAATTTAGGTCAATAAATCATCAAAAACATTTTACAAAAATGGATAAATTTATCACTCTTAACACTAAAGTTTTAATCAGTTCTCAGTTTTCATTGTTAAATTGTTAAAAAAAAATTCTCAACAAACACTGCAGTAACACTGGTCATCATTTTTTAAATTGAGCTTTCATGTCTAATATTAGAAATTCAAAAATATCTAAAATCATAATGAAAGTACAATCTACAAAAAAATTTAGCACTATGACAAGCAAAATGATTCCTCGAAAGACGTAAAAAAAATTATTTAAAACCAAAAATTTCTGAAAAATGTTGCTTCTCCCTGAAGGTCTCATTTTTCATTTGTTGTATTTTGTATGTGCAATATATGTTACAAGTGCTTAATAGATTTCTGCTTCTACTCAACAGATCAGATTAGTTATTTAGGATTTTTTATGTGATTATTTATAAAAAAAATATATATTAATTTGGACATCCACATTTACTGGAGACAGTCTAGAGAAAATTATCTGGAATTGTTTGAGCTCATGGTAGGAAAGTCAGGGTGAAAATTTGACCAAGAGATAAAATATTTATAAATAAAGCACACCAATTTATTTATTTTTGGGGGGTGTTTGTTTTTAACTCTTTTTTTTTTGTTGTTGTTTTTCTTTTTGTTTATATATTTTTTCATATCAGATTATTCTGGATGATTATAGCTTTTATTTAGAGAAGTTGATGTATGTATTAAGAAATGTTTTTCTTTACTGTTTTTTTTATTACGCGAGACCATCTTAATATATTATATAACCTCTAGTTAACATCAGTCATTCAAAAATTTACTGGTTCCAATACTTTTCGTTTTTTCTATGGAGTCCATCAGTTATTCTTTTCACTGAATACTATAAAAAGGTTAAAGTCTTTCGCACCCTGAGCTGTCTCCAAAATGTGTAAAGTGGGCCGTACACTAGAGAGTTTGGACGGTCGTTCCTGGAATGATTTGCCTTTCACGGTTGGTCTGTGAAGGTTGTTGTTAGGGATGACAATGTCATAAGTTCTCTGCCATGACCCCTGACTTTGGCCCATTTGGACTGTGTTTATATGGGGTTCAAAAGTAGCTGGAGCTACATCTAGGTTATGCCCCATCACACCCATTTTTTTGTTTTTTAATTTCCTCTGATTTGCAACTTTTCAAAATTTCCACTGATTTCTCCCTAAAGTCAGGATCTGTAATGCTCGGTCATGTGATCATGACAGAAAACGGTCTGAATTGGCCGGGCCACGGTCTGATAGCTCTAGGGTACGGCCAGCTTCATGTTCTAGTCACATTATTACCTCCAAATGTATTGTGTATGTTCAACTGTAATTTTAATTGTTTTGAAAAAAATTCAGGGGAATTTTTTTTATATGAAATTGAACCCATTTTGTCAAAAATGCTAATAATTACCAATGATGGTACTTTTTTTTTAACCCTTATGGTCAAATTGGTGTAAAATTTTGTCCCCCTCCCCAAATAGAGGGTTAGGTTATACCCAATACTGGTAAATGTTTGTGTCGTCACGGCACGACCGGATCTCTCCCGCTATGTTCCACCATTGTTTGAGCCTCACTATGCACTATACCTCTATATTGCGTTACATGATGGTAATGTATGATGACATAAATGGCAGCCATTTTCTTACATGCTTAGAGTTCCTACTAATTTTCACTGTGTGATTGGGAAATAGGTATTAGATGGGGACAGGATGTGTAGGTTGTGAAATTTTTAATATGGGATTTGAGTCTCAGTCCAATAATTCACTGGTTCACTATAACTCGTGCCCATCTTTGCCTCAGTTTTCCAATTCTAAATGAGTTAATAATTAAAAAAAAATTCTCACTTGCAATATTGATGTGTGATGAGTTTTTATTTGTGTGGAGGAAATCATTTCTATAGGGAAAAAGTAATTCCTATAGGGGGTAAACATACACAAGTAAAATATAGATGAAGCAGCTGGATACCAACGTAGGTAGAAAGAGAGACAGGAATACGTGATAGAGATGATAGATAGATAGATAGATAGATAGATAGATAGATAGATAGATGATAGATAGATAGATAGATAGATAGATAGATAGATACAGGGCCAGCTCCAGGTTTTTATGGGCCCTTGGGCGACAGAGCCTCAGTGGGCCCCCTTGTAAAGGAGGTGGGGGAGTCGAGACACTGTGTGTTGCAGATGAAGCGAGTGACGTCACACAGGAGTGTGGCGTCACCAACGCCATACCTCCCAATTTTTAAAGAGTAGAAAGAGGGGCAAAATGTGCGGCTCCACCCACTTATGTTGACTCTGCCCATTCTCATTAATTTATCATGTACTCCCACACAGTATAATCCTCCTACAGTCACCTGTAAATTATATGCCCCCTCCATCTATCCCCCAGTTTCATATACACCCTTCCTCTGCCCCCAGTTTCATGTCCCCCCTCCATCTCTGCCCCCAGTTTCATCACATTCTCCCCCTTCATCTGCCCCAGTTTCATGTCCCCCGTCTCTGCCCCAGTGTCATGCTGTTCCACCCCCCCATCTGCCCCAGTGTCATGCCGTTCCCCCCCTCCCCTTCATTTGCCCCCTCCAGTTTCATTGGGCGCCCTCCATCTCTGTCCCCAGTTTCATGCCGTTCTCTCCCCACTCCCTTCATCTTCCCCAGTGTCATGCCGTTCCCCCCCTCCCCTTCATTTGCCCCCCAGTTTCATTGGGCCCCCTCCATCTCTGTCCCCAGTTTCATGCCGTTCTCTCCCCACCCCCTTCATCTTCCCCAGTGTCATGCCATTCCCCCCCTCCCCCAGTTTCATGGGCCCCCTTCATTATGTTCCACCTTAATAATTAATACAAAAAAACACTTACACTCACCTTCCATCGCTCCCCCGACGCTCCTCTCTCCACTCTCTCACTCCATTCACATAAGCGATTAAAGCAGGAGCTGTGTGTGAGATCAGCTCCTGCTTTAAAGCTGCGGCCCTACTTGCGTCTGTAGGCGCGATGTGATGACGTCATCGCGCCTACACACGCACGCCGGGCCACAGCTTTAAAGCAGAAGCTGATCTCCCACACAGCTCCTGCTTTAATCGCTTATGTATTTAATTCAGCTCATCGGCGTCCGTCCGACGCCGATGAGCTGATATTGGGAGAGGCAAGTGCTGGGGCGGGCAAGTGCCGGGGGGGCCCCCAGAGGCTCTGAGGGCCCCGGCACTTGCCCGACTATGCCGTGCGCTGACGCCGGCCCTGGATAGATAGATAGATAGATAGATAGATAGATAGATAGGCAATAGATAGGCGATAGATAGATAGATAGATAGATAGATAGATAGATAGAAGATAGATAGATAGATAGATAGATAGATAGATAGATAGATAGATAGATAGATATGAGAGAGAGAGAGATAGATAGATAGATAGATAGATAGATAGATAGATAGATAGATAGATAGATAGATAGGAGATAGATAGATAGATATGAGAGAGAGAGATAGATAGATAGATAGATAGATAGATAGATAGATAGATAGATAGATAGATAGATAGTAGATAGATGATAGAGAGATAGATAGATGATAGAGAGATAGATAGATATGAGATAGATAGATAGATAGATAGATAGATAGATAGATAGATAGATAGATAGATAGATAGATAGATACTGTCAGATAATACTCGGTGTCTTCCAGATAATGATTACAAGCACAAACTCTTTGGTAATATCTTCATTTATTTTGCTTGCAATGAAAAAAACACAAAAGAGAATGAAAAAAAAAGCCAAATCATTGATCATTTTACATAAAACTCCAAAAATGGGCCGGACAGAAGTATTGGCCCCCTCAGCCTAATACTTGGTAGCACAACCTTTAGACACAATAACTGCGCACAACCGCTTCCGGTAACCAGCAATGAGTTTCTTACAAGGCTCTGCTGGAATCTTAGACCATTCTTCTTTGGCAAACTGCTCCAGGTCCCCCCTGAGATGTGAAGGGGGCCTTCTCCAAACTGCCATCAAGAGATCTCTCCTCCTCCCCCACAGGTGTTCTATGGGATTCAGGTCTGGACTCATTGCTGCCACTTTACAAGTCTCCAGTGCTTTCTCTCACCACCATTTTCTAGTGCTGACCTGAAGTGTGTTTTGGGTCATTGTCCTGCTGGAAGACCCATGACCTCTGAGGGAGACCCAGCTTTCTCACACTGGGCCCTACATTATGCTGCACAATGTGTTGGTCGTCTTCAGACTTCATAATGCCATGCACACGGTCAAGCAGTCCAGTGCCAGAGGCAGCAAAGCAACCCCAAAACATCAGGGAACCTCCGCCATGTCTGACTGTAGGGACCGTCTTCTTTTCTTTGAAGGCCTCTTTTTTTTTTCCCCCCTGTAAACTCTATGTTGATGCCTTTTCCCAAAAAGCTCTACTTTTGTCTCATCTGACCAGAGAACATTCTTCCAAAACGTTTTTGGCCTTCTCAGGTAAGTTTTAGCAAACTCCAGCCTGGCTTTTTTATGTCTCTGGGTAAGAAGTGGGGTCTTCCTGGGTCTCCTACCATACAGTCCCTTTTCATTCAGACGCCGACGGATAGTACGGGGTGACACTGTTGTACCCTCAGACTGCAGGGCAGCTTGAACTTGTTTGGGGCGCGTACTGGTGTATGATATACATGCAAGGTAATGTCCAATGATTTCAAATGCTTATTCATGTGTCTGCAATACTGCATGAAGATGCAGTTGTCTTGTAGCAATCATTAGTCATGTTGGATTTTTTCCATGTAATAATTTAAAGATATAAAATGATAATCTTTTTCAGCTCAGGAAAAAAAATTCCCCCCCCCTCTTTTTGCATTTGACTCAGTATTAAGCATAGTATTTTCATGAAAGCCTAATTGCATGTATTTCATTGCACTTATTGTGGGTACACCACTTATCTCTGAATTTATATTTATTATTTATTAATATATTCTTCAATAAATTTATATTTTTTAGAATATTGTTGTCTTTTGTGTGGTAGTTGGCCTGTTTAGGCTGATGAAGTTTGTATTGATAGCACTACCCGAAATTGCCCTATATTTTTTTGTGTAGGATACTAATTGTTTGGATGTTAGTCGAGGTTCTTTATCCACCATCCACACAATCCAGTGCCATGGGCTTTAAACTTTTTGATGACACTGCGCACGGTAAACACAGGAACATTCAGGTCTTTGGAGATGGACTTGTAGCCTTGAGATTGCTCATGCTTCCTCACAATTTTGCTTCTCAAGTCCTCAGACAGTTCTTTGGTCTTCTTTCTTTTCTCCATGCTCAATGTGGTACACACAAGGACACAGGACAGAGGTTGAGTCAACTTTAATCCATTTCAACTGGCTGCAAGTGTGATTTAGTTATTGCCACCACCCGTTAGGTGCCTCAGGTAAGTAACAGGTGCTGTTAATGACACAAATTAGAGAAGCATCACATGATTTTTCAAACAGTGCCAATACTTTTGTCCACCCCCTTTTTATGTTTGGTGTGGAATTATATCCAATTTGGCTTTTTGACAATTCTTTTTGTGGTTTTCCATTGAAGACAAATTAAATGACGATAATAATACCAAAGAATTTGTGATTGCAATCATTTTCTGGAAGAAAATGGGTATTATCTGACAGAACTGCAGGGGTGCCAATACTTTTGGCCAACACTGTAGATAGATAGATAGATAGATAGATAGATAGATAGATAGATAGATAGAACAATAGATAGAATAACCGATATAGTATCTCAATAAAGCTGGACAGACAGACACAGGTAGATATAGGTATTGATAGATACTGTAGATAGTTACGAGATAAATAGGTTTGGGATAGATAGATAGATAGATAGATAGATAGATAGATAGATAGATAGGGACCACTGTTCAGACCTTTGTGATGGCAATTCTTAGTGATGTGCCACTTTATGAAATGTGAACCTTCCAAAGATATAAAATAGTATGTTCATATAAAATATTTAGATATGACAAGTTTAGGTAGATAGATATGAGCTAGATGGAAATGGTATATATACAGATTAGATAGATAGATAGATAGATAGATAGATAGATAGATAGATAGATAGATAGATAGATAGATAGATAGTTTAGACAGATATTTAGATAGAGATTTGGAGGAGTTATTCTCCTACCACTAGGCTCAGCTTCTTATGTGGGTTGTGTGGTCTAGCACTTTGTGGCTGAGCTTCTAGATATTTCCACCTTGCACTTACTGCACATTTGACAAGGACAGATCTAGCACAGCAGCTACTTCTTGAGCTGCCTTGTGGGATTGGTCGTCCCTGAGCTCGTGTGCTGTATGACCTGGACTAATCCAGTGTTTGTCTATGGAGATTGAGTGACTTTAGTTTTCTGCACCTGCTTACAATAGAGGAGGCCGGAACATGAGACAGATGACTCGGAGCAAACCCATGAAGAACATACAGACGCTGCACACACTCTCCTATATGTCCTGTAGCATCCTACACTATATGGCTAAAGCACGGGGGTGTCCCCAGATAGCGGCTTCAGGTTGGAGGGCAGTGAACTGATTCATCTCAAATAGAATTCTGCACTGATTTTCAAAAACTTTCAGATTTTGTCAAACCCAAATCTTTTTGGATTTGTCTTGCACAACAATTGTTGAAAATCTGAGCCCCCTCCATATCCGGTGTATTATACTATAGGCACCCACCGCTAGCAGCCATGATCAGAGCCCGCACCGATCGCAGCTGTTAACCCTTTAGCTGCCGTGCTCAATAGCAGAGTTATATCTCTGTGACAGAACCTAATACCCCGGCGGCTCTCGGTTTTTATTGCGGGACATCAGTATTAGAGAGTAATCTATCTGTGTTCAGACAATCGCAACTTCCAGTTTCCTCCTGGGGAAAAAAAAAAAAAAATTAGAAATAATAAAAAGTAATCCCCATTTTACCATTTTTAAAAAATGTTTAATTATGTAATAAAATAAAACACAATAAATATTCGGTGTCGTCGCGTCCGTAATGACCTGTATGAATTATTTATCCTGTTTAGTGATAAATAATGCAGAGCGGTCATAAAAGCTAAAATATTGCTGCAGAATTTTTTTTTTTTTTTTTTTGGTAAACATGAAAAAAAACCCTGTAAAATTTAGTTTCACTGCATAAAAAAGTCATGGCCAATGAAAAAAACGAGAAAAGTCACCATGTCCTGAAGGCCAAAACCAGCGGCGCTGGTAACCTCATGCACACGCTATATGGTATGGTACATGGTAGACACTGGTTGGAGGTGTTATTTGGACAACATATGGCAGTATAACATGGACACTATATGGGATAGTCCGTATTAGGCTCTGTTTTGAAAGTGTTCTTTAGGAAACATATGGCAGTATTATATGGACACTATATGGTATGGAACTTATTAGACATTGTGAGTCTTAGTTGGACAATATGTTAGTGTTATACGGGCACTATATCATATCAGATGCTTATTAGGCATTGTTGGAAAATGTTATTTGGCCAACATATGGCAGTAGTATTTGGTATGGCATTTATTAAGCACTGTTTTTGATTATGTGGGCAACATGGCAGCATTATATGGGCAGTATATGGTATCATGCTTATTAGCAACTATTGGAAAGTGTTATTTGGCTGCATTATATGATGCCTATTAGATGTTTTTGGGAAGTATTATTTGGACAACAAATGGAAGTACCGTATTATATGGACATTATATATTACCTATTAGACGCTGTTGGGAAGTGTTATTTGGCAGTATTATATGGACATTATATGATATGATACCTATTAGACACTGTTGGGAAGTGTTATTTGGACAATATATGGCAGTATTATATAGGCTCTGTATGTATAGCACTTATTATATATACGCTTATTAGACACCTCTTGGTATAATTATTTGTATACGGTACAATTGGTCACCATTCGCTGGTACCATCCAATATGGCGTTGACCCTGCTTGTAGACTACTTGCAGCACCCACCAGGTAAGTGTAACCACTACAGTCCATGACTTTCCATAGGTATATCGGCAGGATGTGCACTTTTTATAGGAGCCTAACACAACTAGTAGAATCCCTCTAACTGGATCAGATAATGTCCTGTAACCGCCGAGACGCATCTGGCCAGACGAGCCTTGGTAGAATTATAACCGCACATTTCTCAGATGAATTCATTAACATCTTCATCTAGAAAAATCTTTATATTACCCAAAGCGTATTGATGCCGAGCTGAGGGATGAGCAATGGATCACGGGCTGGCACTTAGGAGCAGCGATTGTAACGATTTTGTGAAGTCACAGACAATTGATGTGCCGATCAATACCCCACACTTCTTAATCCATCGATCCTGCTGATGGCCGTTTCTGGGCTGTCATAGTTTCTATCCCGCTGGATCAGCATTTACGTCCAGGCCGGCTGACAGATTCGCCCACAAATGGACCTGACTGGTATCATGTACTTCTTCAGGTGTCGGCATTTCTTGGGTCACTTTACCTTCTGATAGTCCTGAAATATTGGGACACAAAGGGTTAACTTCTTTATTTTCTTGTAGAGTTAGTAGTGCTCCTTTTCTGGAACAGAGCTCCAAATCCCCTGCATAGAGTTAACACCTGGACCCCATCCTGATCAGCTGTGTATATCAGAAGTGATATACTAGGTATAGGTATAGGGCCAGAAGAAGCCCTGCTCCTATTCAAGTGAATGGAAGCGGGACTGCAGCACCCAGCACCATCACTACAGTATACGGAGCTCTGTACACTGTATACAACTTCCAGTCCATACACTGTTGTGGTTGTGCCTGGAACGCAGCACCGTTCCCAATCACTTGAACAGGAGCAGGGCTGCGGACACCCATACACTTAAGATATGGCTTCCCGTGGCCGGATCCCCTGATTGGGACAGGTTGCAGGTGTTGGACCCCAACCGATGTGATACTGATGACCGATCCTGTAAATACTTAGATCTAAGGCCTGGTTCACACCTGCACATGGGGTTCCATTTGGGAAATCCGCTAAGCGCTGATGCGAACCGGGCCTAAGGCAACCCCATCTCATTGGTTTTTTTCCAATCTGCCCACCACTTTATAAAAAGTTGCATGCAGGGCACAGAAAAAGAAATTCAGCGCATCTTTGGTGCAACAAGGATCATGTGCCAAAAATGTTCTACAACTATTTCCATCTACCTCAGTTTTCTGCTGTACAGGAAATAGTAAATTCCCCCCAATATATTAAAGAGGAACTCTCACCACCTCCACCTCTTTTACCCTATAATAGGTTCCTCTTCATTGGTTCTAGTACAATTTTTTTTCTAGTCCCCGCCTTTCCTGAGCAATCACAGTTAGTTTTGGTGCTTGATATGCTAACTAGACTCCCCAATAGCCAATGGGTGGTGTCAGGCAGGAGTAGGCAAAGGGGCGTGACTCTTACACTGCACACTGTTTATATACTGGCTTCTCAGCGCCCTCTAGTGGAGGCTATAATAAATATATCTATTTCATCTATGACTATGCAGGAGATTAAAACAACCACTTTCTAAAAATAATCCAGACAAGTGACCAGCTGATCACTGGGGGGCCGGCCTCCCTCACAGCTGATCAGTAATTTGAAGGCACTACAGTGTTCATGTGAGCTCTGCAGCCTCTTACTTACCAAGCACAGCGCCATACATTGTATAGTGGCTATGCTTGGTATTACAGATTCACTTGAATAGGAGTGAGCTGTGATCAGGCCAAGTGACCAATTATTGGACTGTGAAGTGGAAACATGAGCTTTGGGTCAGCTGATCTTTGGGGGTCCCAGGGGTCACCGTCATCGTCACCATCCTCAATATCACCACCGCCACCGTGATAGTGTTAGGACAGGTACGGAATATTGTATTAAGATGGATCTTACCTTTATAAGAAGATCTTCAGCTCCTTGAACCGTTCACACCTCTAAGTAACATAATCACATTTCTAGAATGGCTCCGAGCTGTCTGTATCTGAGTCAGTGCATGTGACGTAATAGGTCGTCCTGCCCGAAATGTCAGCGAGATCTGAGTAAGATACTTATAGGCGAGAATCACTGGAAGGAACATCTAATAACAGAAGAGCTCATAGCGGTGACTCTACCGCCACATTGTACAGCTTCTTCTATTAACTGATAGAATAGGGTATAAACTCTGTGGTAACATCTCTCGCAACCCACTGGAGGGAACCAATGGATGGGAGTAGCAGTTGTCAATGGTGGCCGAAGCACCAACCAAGTGTGGGAGTCCTGGTTGTGAGATCCTAGGAAATGTGGGCTGGACCATGGGTCAAGAAAAGATGGGGTGTAGCAACTCTACAGTGGAATGTTCCTAAAAGGGTTACGTTGAAGGAAACTGCCAACTATTTATACTGTAAATGTAAGCAGTGCAATATGTAGCAGTGTCCCCCGGAGCATGGCGGCGGATGTTACCTTCATGACTATTGAAATGATAATAAAATACTATTAACATACTACTAACATTCCTATTACAGGTGAGTGTTCCATTATACGGTTTCCCATTGCATAGAAGAGGTCAGGAGTAGATATGTTACATATGTAACCTATGGAGCGGCGCTGGAGTCCAGTAGATAAAGTGCGGTCAGTCCCCAGTATGTCCTCTCTGGCTGCTGCTAGCTGATAACATACAGTAATACATGGGATAAAAGACTTGTTTGGATCTTCTATATTCATCTTATATGGGCTGGAAGAAAAAGCTGACATGTGAATGTAGCAGAGATATACAGCACAGAGTAAGGTAATCCTCTAAGGATCATCCTGCAGAACAATATCCGTGTCATACTGCAGGGCAGCCAGCCGTCAGGGATTTAGTCAGTGTATGTTACATTCACACAATGAAGGGCTTGTCTCCCGGGCAGTAAATAACTCTCCATGTACTGTATATAAACCAGACATAATAACTAAATTCTTCTCTAAAGACTCCACAAAGATATAAATACTTCTGAAATGAAGAAGAACGTAACTATTATAATACTGCCCCCTATGTACTGCTCCTATGTACAAGAATATAACTACTGTAATACTACCTCCTATGTACAAAAATATAACTACAATAAGGGCTAGTTCACACGTGAACTGCCCGCGCGGGTTTTGACACAGAGAGAGACGCGGCGAGCCGCGTCTCTCTCTTGTCAAAACCCGCCCGCCGCGACCATCGCTGTCGCGGCTTAACCCTCTGCTGTCGGCTCAAATGAATGAGCCGACATAGGAGGGAGCTGCGGGGGGCGGAAGCCGCGCGACTGAGACAGCGCGGCTTCCGCCTGAAGAAAGGACATGTCCTTTCTTTTCTCCGCTAGCAGCAGCTCGCCGCTAGCGGAGAACAGAAGCCCGGCGGTCTCCATAGACCACCATTATAAGGGGAGGTTTTGGACGCGAAATCCGCTGTCAAAAACCTCCCCTTATACTCACGTGTGAACTAGCCCTAATACTACCTTCTATGTACAAGAATATAACTACTATAATACTACTCCTATGTACAAGAATATAACTACTATAATACTGCTCCTATGTACAAGAATATAACTACTATAATACTACTCCTATGTACAGGAATATAACTACTATAATACTGCCCCTATGTACAAGAATATAACTACTATAATACTGCTCCTATGTACAAGAATATAACTACTATAATACTACTCCTATGTACAAGAATATAACTACTATAATACTGCTCCTATGTACAAGAATATAACTATTATAATACTGCCCCTATGTACAAGAATATAACTACTATAATACTACTCCTATGTACAGGAATATAACTACTATAATACTGCCTCCTATGTACAAGAATATAACTACTATAATACTGCTCCTATGTACAAGAATATAACTACTATAATACTGCTCCTATGTACAAGAATATAACTACTATAATACTGCTCCTATGTACAAGAATATAACTACTATAATACTGCCCCTATGTACAAGAATATAACTACTATAATACTACTCCTATGTACAGGAATATAACTACTATAATACTGCCTCCTATGTACAAGAATATAACTACTATAATACTACTCCTATGTACAGGAATATAACTACTATAGTACTATCTCCTATGTACAAGAATATAACTACTATAATACTGCTCCTATGTACAAGAATATAACTACTATAATACTGCCACTATGTACAAGAATATAACTACTATAATACTACCTTCTATGTACAAGAATATAACTACTATAATACTACTCCTATGTACAAGAATATAACTACTATAGTACTGCCCCTATGTACAAGAATATAACTACTATAATACTACTCCTATGTACAAGAATATAACTACTATAATACTACTCCTATGTACAAGAATATAACTACTATAATACTACTCCTATGTACAAGAATATAACTACTATAATACTGCTCCTATGTACAAGAATATAACTACTATAATACTGCTCCTATGTACAAGAATATAACTACTATAATACTGCCCCTATGTACAAGAATATAACTACTATAATACTGCTCCTATGTACAAGAATATAACCACTATAATACTGCCCCCTATGTACAAGAAAATAACTACTATAATACTGCCCCTATGTACAAGAATATAACTACTATAATACTACCTCCTATGTACAAGAATATAACTACTATAATACTGCCCCTATGTACAAGAATATAACTACTATAATACTACCTCCTATATACAAGAATATAACTACTATAATACTGCCCCTATGTACAAGAATATAACTACTATAATACTAACTCGTATGTACAAGAATATAACTAACTTTAATTCATTTCGTTTGTACCCATACACAAGCCTTAGTCGAAGGTTTGGATCGTGCACCCAGGTTACTTGAAATCGACAAGCCAAAGGAAGGTGGTGAGCTTTAGGGTGCATTCACACTGAGTAAACGCTAGCTTATTTTGTAGAGTAAAATTACACTTGTAAATTTAGCTATCCCATTGACTTCAATGATATTTTTTTACAAGTGTAAAAATACGCCTGTAAAAAATACGCCTGTAAAAAATACGCCTGTAAAAATACGCCTGTAAAATGTCATTGAAGTCAATGGGATAGCAAAATTTACAAGTGTAATTTTACTCTACAAAATAAGCTAGCGTTTACTCAGTGTGAATGCACCCTTAGGCTGTATTCACACAGAGTAACGCCAGGCGTTTTTTGTGTGTTTTTTTGCACATAGCGCCGCGTTAACGCCGCGTATACGTCGCGTTAACGCCGCGCTATTTAGCGGTGGCGTTGCCCGGCGTTAACGCGGCGTATACGCGGCGTTAACGCGGCGCTACGCGGCGTAAACGCGGCGCTATGTGCAAAAAACACACAAAAAACGCCTGGCGTTACTCTGTGTGAATACAGCCTTTAAGCTTTCTTTTTTCTTCTATAAGAATATAACTACTATAATACGGCTCCTATGTACAAGAATATAACCACTTTTTAATCGGATAGGGTTTCCGGTTTTTTTGTGTGGACCCGAAGAATAGAAACCCGAATGCTAATGTATCCTAGTGTAAGGGCTAGTTCACACGAAGTTTACGGGCACACATTCCGGCATGTATACATGTGTCAGAATGTGAGCGCTCAAAACAGATCCCATTCATTTCAATGGGTTGTTACAGGCATATAACGCGCGTAATTTTGCGGCCGCCCATAACAACCCATTGAAATGAAAGGGATCTGTTTTGAGCGCTCACATTCTGACACGTGTATATGTGCCGGAATGTGTGCCCGTAAACTCCGTGTGAACTGGCCTTAAGGGCAATAAATGCAGGAAGAAGTAAAGCTTGTAATGTATGTGATAGGTAGGAAGAACTAGAACTCTATATAGGTAAGTAATGTAAAGCGACATGTGGGTGGGGACGGCAATATCCTCTCTAACTCTCCTCCCTACAAACACCATAACCTTTTGCAAAATACAAAAATCCCGGCACAGGCGTCCAGATCTGCGCACCTCCCACCTCACCATACAAGCAGCATCAGCAATGTTGTCCACTTTTTTCCTCCATTTGCGAGAAGTAATTAGGGTTTAGATTGATGAATTGATTCATGATGTGGATTATAAAATATAGATGAGGGTGCGGGTGATTAATTATACATACCGCAATATGCTGCTGCGAGCGGCGCTGCCTTAAATAACTGCATCCTATAGGTAAATGTATTACGTCCTGAATAAATGATCAAGTGTTTGCTTAGAGGAGATAAAGAGAATCCCCGGCCGCTCCCCCACAAAAAATAAATAAATAAATAATTGTAATTTGGAATTAGAGAAAGTTCCTTTTAGGCCCGAATAAACTCCAAAACTTCCACTTGCGCCATTGCCAGAAAAAACAAGTTGTATGGCGTCAGAAAATCTCTGGCCGTCGGTGGGAAAGATAAGCGGAGCTCCATAGGCAGCACAGGGGAGGTAAATAAGCATTGTGTACGACGGGTGACTGGCAGACGGAATTATATAGGCCAGGCGGGCGCACTATAGACAGTATGTGCCTAGAACACTGTACATGGAACGTCACATATCAATGTTTCCAGCTCCCGGGTCACGCCAGCAGTTTGCGGCACTGAATAATTAGCACTAATTATCTCCAGGATATGATTATTTGGCCAAAAAAGTCCGATTATTCCACTGGGAAATTGCTGCTTTGCTGATTTAGTTATAAATGTTTGGATTGTAGATCCGGATCTGAGAAAAAGTGAAGGACAAGTCCTGAATCACATTATATATCTTAGGATGTTAGGTTATAGAGTGTTGGATCGGGGCTGCACAAAAACCCTAATGCCACTTCAGTACCGGGCCAATTTGTGGTCCAGGACCAGACACATTTTAGGATTATTTTGTATGTTTTGAGGGCAGTAACATTTTTCTCGTATGTCTCAGTCAACTAATTTTTGCATCTTTTTTCGGGGACACATAGGGATTTATTTTTATGTTGTTTTTTTATTTTCGAATGTGTTTTAATTTTTTTTATATCCGGGAAAATATAAACATAATAGGAGGGAAATTGTGTCTGGTTTTCACTTTATTATTATTATTATTATTATTATTATTATTATTATTATTATTATTATTTTTATTTAATAACACAAAGTGTCACTGAAAAACTTTATAAAATAGTTTTTCCTCTCCGTTACGGTAATTTCTATTTTGTATGGTGTCGTCAGGGGTGGGGCTATCACCTTTAATAATGGCGTTTTATTAGCGTATTATTTTATTTATTTATTTTTAATTATTTTATTTACATTTTTTTTTACTTTTTTATTATATTCTATTTTAGGTTTTTTTTTTTTTCAGATTGTGTCCCCATAAGGTCATAAGAGACCTTTTGGGACATCTGATCACTTTTTTTTTGTTAGGGAGGCTGATTTCCCCTGTAACTGGGGCTGGTACATTTAGCCTCAGTTGCAGGAGGAATCCAGCCTCCTGCACACTGTTCTTTACACTTACAGAGCTGATCTGGGTCCTGTAGGACCCAGCAGCTCTTGTAAGACTCTGACACCGGCGGATCACATGACCACCGGATCAGAGGGCAGCCCCATCATGGCGGCGCCCATAGCCGTGTATACAGCGCTCATTGAGTGCTGTATACACAGCGATCGAGAAGACAGGGAAGGGAATTAACCTTCCCAGCATCTCTCTGGGAGCTCCGGCTGAAGTTACAACCGGCTCCCAGCTTCAGTAGCTGCACAATTTTGTGCAGCTGCTGTGTTCTGACTGGACGTATTGGCACGTCCTGTCAGAACAAGGCAACCACTATCCGGACGTTTATAGTCTATGGGCGGTCCGGAAGTGGTTAAAAGGGACTTTTTAACACATAAAAGAACTCCAACTCATTGCACAGCCATTGCTCCACTGATTCTAGCACAGTTGGAATTTTTTCTCTAACCCAAACCGTTCCCGAGCAATCACTGCTGTTAGTTTCAGCACAGTTAGGCCGTCTACTCTCAGGTGGGCGGAGTAGTCTGGAGTAGAGAGACAGGGACCACCCACCTGAGAGTAGACAGGCTAACTGTGCTGAAGCTAGCAGCAATGATTGCTCCGGAACGGTGGGAGCTAGAGAAGAAATTCCAACTGCTCCAGGATCATTGGAGCAGACCCTATTGAAGGATGTAAACTTTACAGGGACTACCCCTATATACATGATGGGACACGACTGATAGTTATCAGGAGAAGTTGCACATGGAGTCCCAAACTGAGCTTTTGCACCAGGGCCCTGCACCCCATGTACTTATAACCGATCCTGGTCATGTGATGGATGCGCGGCTCTGTACAATGACAGTTTATTATATCAGATGTGAGTATTGTAACGAGTTGTGCACCTGCATGTCCATCACATGACCAGGAGAGACCAGACACGTTTCCAGGAGGGGGCGCAACACCTCACTCTACTGCAGGATCTAGAAGAGACCTTTCAAAAAAGTGAAGTTTCTTGTAACAATGATCTTACCCAAAAACAGGTGAATTTTTTTTTTTGTTCGCTAAAATCTGCATCAAAATCATCATTTTCCCTGACACTCACTATTCTGATAAAACTGATGGAAACTGATCTGTAGGGAATGAAAGGAGATTAAAAAAAAAAGCAAAAAGAGAAAACGAAAAACTTTTAAAACTTTATTAAAACATTAAAAAAAAGCAACAAAAAAAAAAAACTGGAGGAAAAAAAAAAAGAGAGAAAACAAAAAGCTGACACTGATCTCCACAGCACGAAGGCAACACCTCAGCAAAACTTTCTCCTGACTCCAAATTTCTTTGCTGGAACCGCTCGACGCGACAGATGTTGGGAGCAGATCCTGTCGCAGATTTCATAGAGCGCACACACCGCGCCCCCTGTATAATCCGAGGTCCCATCCACAGGAAACCATCAGCTCAGCAAATCTGGAACCAAATAGTGCGCAGTGTTATCCGAATATCAGCTCAGAGAGGAGCCGGCCGTGACAGATAATGGATTCACGACCCCTCTTAAGCTGAACCTTCTCTGAAACGGATCCACAACTATAATAGTGATACAAAAATGTGAAGATAAAAAGTATTTGCCCCCCTCTTTTCCACCCCATAGCGCTCTCTATGTATTTTTAGATCTACTGTGACAAACGTCTCCGGAAAATAAACTGATCACAAAGTGTCGCCATCTGGGATCTCAGTGATCGCCTGTGATCCGTGGGCAAACCTTTCAGTAAGTGCTCAGTTTCCCTGCAGCACCACCTCAGGGGAAACTAGGCATTACACAATGGAGTTTCTATGCAATGTAGACAATGTAGTATTATGTGGGCACTATATGGCACTGTATATTTGCTCACCTGATGGTGCTTATATTGCGGTATTATTACACAGGCCAAAGCATGATTCTATTATTGTAGTAGAATTATGTGGCATTACATGGCACTGTTATTCTGCCTCTTCAGGGTACTTATATTGCAGTATTATTTATTATGCTGACACTGTATTACACTGTTATATGGCCATCAATTGGTACATTCATTATGATATTACTATGTAGGCACTATGCGACACTGTTATTTTCCATTACATATTTCACCTATTGCTGCGGTATTATGTGGGCACTGTATGCTACTGTGTGTTTGGCCACCTCATGGTACTTATGTTGCCGTATTATTATACAGGCACGGTATGTAATTTTGTCACAGCATTATACTATTATTGTGGTAGTATTATGTGGGCATTACATGGCACTGTTATCCTGCCTCTTCAGGATACTCTTATTGCAGTATTATTACATTTGCACTGTATAATACTGTTATATGGCCATCACTTAGTACTTTTATAGTGGTAGTATTATTTGAGCACTGTATGGCACTGTTATGTTTCCATGACATATTTCTCCTATTGCTGCAGTATTATGTGGGCACTATATGGCACTATTACTTGTAAACGCTATTGTAGTAATATTCACTCTATGTTATTTTTTCTTCTTAAATTAGGTGCACTTTATTATTGTAGATCTAGAATACAGGTTTTATATAGAGATGAGTGAACCGGTGCAAAATTTTAGTCTCGACCTGAACTCAATGCTTTTGGGGTTCATCACCTACAAATTACTCTTAGGGTGCATTCACACTGAGTAAACGCTAGCTTATTTTGTAGAGTAAAATTACACTTGTAAATTTTGCTATCCCATTGACTTCAATGATATTTTTTTACAAGTGTAAAAATACGCCTGTAAAAAATATGCCTGTAAAAATACGCCTGTAAAAAATACGCCTGTAAAATGTCATTGAAGTCAATGGGATAGCAAAATTTACAAGTGTAATTTTACTCTACAAAATAAGCTAGCGTTTACTCAGTGTGAATGCACCCTAACGCCAGGCGTCATTTGTGTGTAATTTGTGTGTCTTTTATGGCCGTCATAAAACGTTTACATAGAGTTCTATAGGAAAAGACAGCCGTCATTTACGGCCGTCATTTACGGCCGTCATTGTAATGACGGCCGTAAATGACGGCCGTAAATGACAGCCGTCTTTTCCTATAGAACTCTATGTAAACGTTTTATGACGGCCGTAAAAGACACACAAATTACACACAAATGACGCCTGGCGTTACTCTGTGTGAATGCAGCCTTATACTCTGAGGTCTGGTAACAAAACAAACAGGAGCGCTGTGGCTCAGTTATGTGGGGCGCAACAACATCCTGATACTTTGACGCAAGTATCAGACCACGCGTAACCGTGGCATACACCCAGACCAATCTCCTCCCATGGCTGAGCCCCACATAAATAAACACTGACACTTTTGGATGGTAAAATTGTGGGGGTCGGCCACAGCTTTATTAAAACGTACACACATCGGCAGAACCCTGCTATCCCCCTCCCTTTCTAGACCAAGCGCGTCACCAGAATGCCCCGCCACCGCCTTGCGGTGTGCATGTGATGTGATATTCAGCGGGTGACGCGCCTCATCTTCTACACCGATGACCAGGGGGGATGGAAGGGGAAGGCGCAAGGTCCCGCCAATATGCAAGCTGTGACACCTGAAATAAATAAAACAAAATAAATACCGCGCAAAGAACACAGAACCAAAAACAACACAACAAAACAAGCAGAAGAACCAACAAAGGGGAGGGCGGGAGGGAAGATCGGTCCGCTCCTAACGCTGGCGGGGATCCAAGAGGAAGTCCCCGCCCAGCGCCGGAAGTTAAATAGCGCGGCAAGCCCCGCCTCCTCCAAACCCCGCCCAGGCCAGCGTCAGCCGCCGGGAGGGGGGAAAGAGGAAGCGAGGCACAGCACGCGCAGTCAAGACCCGGACGGCTTAATCAGCCGTCCGGATCGCATGACATTGGCCTACGCCATGTGACTGTGCGGCCCAATCACAGGCCTCAGCGGACCCCAGAGGTGCATGACATCAGCCAGGAGGCTGGAAGAGGCAAAAATAGGATGCTAAGGTACTTCCGGACACCGTGAGGGAGCCGAGGAGAGGTCAGTGTTAATATTTAATATGTTCCTGACCTCCCCGGGGCCTCCACTTATTATACCCTGGAATGTGAGGAGACCTCTGAATATAATAATAGCACCCCTGGATCAGGTCAAGCAAATTTGGCAGGAAAGATGGCCGCCCCCATGATACATAAAATAGAATAAAAAAAAATCTACAATCTGAAAATCAAACAGATTTGAATAAAATGATCTGGTCATTATAAATAATAACTAAAATAATTAAAAAAATATATTAAAAAAATGCAAAAAATATTTGTGACACATTTGTGATAAAAATTCCAGAGGGTAATAATAATTTTTAGAGATGAGCGAACACTAAAATGTTCGAGGTTCGAAATTCGAATCGAACAGCCGCTCACTGTTCGTGTGTTCGACGGGTTTCGAACCCCATTATAGTCTATGGGGAACATGTACTCGTTAAGGGGGAAACCCAAATCCGTGTCTGGAGGGTCACCAAGTCCACTATGACACCACAGGAAATGATGCCAACACCTCTGGAATGACACTGGGACAGCAGGGGAAGCATGTCTGGGGGCATCTAACACACCAAAGACCCTCTATTACCCCAACATCACTGCCTAACAACTACACACTTTACACATTCCAAAAAACCTCTATCAAAGTGGGAAAATACCTGGAAACCTTATTTACTCCCCAAATGGATGGACACAAACCCCAATTTAAGCTCAACAAACAGTAACAACCACCCCTTTAAATCACGTTCCCCATGACAACCACGGATGGAATAGACAATGGGAAATCCAAAAGCCCTCACCCTTAACTGTCATTTTGAGTGTGTGTGTGTGTGTGTGTGTGTGTGATGTGGTAAGACCTTCCAAAATTCACTTTTCTAGCCCTTAACATGAGCCCTTCCAAACAAAGTTACAGGACCTTAAGCTGAGCTACCAGCAGAGATTGAGGCCCTTGGCATGAGTAGAGCCTTGCACCAGCAGTGTTTTTGGCACTTAGGGTGAGTTGAGCCTTGTACCAGCGTGTGTCCCTTAACATCAGGCGGGCCCTAAGTTCTGCGCTTTGCACAAAAGTTCCACATTAACTAGGCTGAATGGTACAAAGATTAGTAGGCCCGAGAACCAGGAACAGGTCTTGCAATGGCTGTCGGATAACGCTTAAAGCACATTGTCCACCAGCCAGTCAGCCTCTACCTCCTCTTACCCAACAGTCTTGTCCTCCTTCCACCCAAAATTCCCAATCTTCCCAGAACAATAACCCCAACTGTCCCTGCTCCCCAGAGCTGTTCTCCCTTCCTTTGACTGTACCGCAACCTGCCCCTCCATTTCACGATTCCACGGACCTAACAGACGAGTATCTGTGTCCAGATGCTCAAACACTAGAGTCTCCTCCATTCCATCTCCGGTCGATTTGGTGGCGGATGACCAGCAACCCACCCTCATCGACGACGATGAGACGCAGTTGCTGTCAGGGCAGCCAGTTGACATGCGCATTGTGCAGGAGGAGGAGGCGAGACAGGAGTTGGAAGAGGAGGTGGTGGACGACGAGGACACCGACCCCACCTGGACAAGGCGGATGTCAAGCTGGGAAAGTAGTGTGGATGTTGAGGCAGGTGCAGCACCAAAAAGGGTAGCTAGAGGCAGAGACATGTCCAGAGGCAGAGGTCAGCTGCTTTGCCGAAGCCAGGCCAGACCCGGAATGTCCGAAGATGTTCCCTTTTGTACCCAGCCCAGAAAAACTCCCCCATCGAGGGCACGTTTCTTGAAGGTGTAGAGTTTTTTCAAGGAATGCGCCGAGGACAGATATAGTGTCGTCTACACAATTTGCCTCTCGAAATCAAGTAGGGGCCCTGAGAAGAGCAACCTGTCCACCACTTCAATGCACCGTCATTTGGAATCCAAGCAATGGAATCAGTGGCAGGCAGCAACGGCAGGACAAACGTCGCCCGCCGTTCATGCCACTGCCTCTGCTCACAGTGCTGGCGATGTACTCCAGAGGACGAGCCAGGACATCACTTCATCTGCCTCTGCCACTTTGTTGACTTCTCCCTCATCCTCCCCTGTTTCTGTCTTATCTCCTTCTCCTGCACCATCAAAGGCACCATCAGGCGCTTCTTTACAACAACCCACCATCTCTCAGACATTGGAGCGCCGGCAGAAATACACCGCTAACCACCCACCCACGCAAGCCTAGAACGCCAACATCGCTAAACTGCTGGCCCAGGAGAGGTTGGCGTTCCGGCTTGTTGAAACTCCCGCCTTCCCGGACCTGATGGCAACTGTGGCACCTCACTATGCCGTCCCTAGCCGTCACAACTTCTCCCGGTGTGGCGTCCCCGCCTTGCACCAGCACGTGTCACTCAACATCAGGTGGGCCCTTAGTTCCGCGCTTTGCTGCAAGGTCCACTTGACCACCGACACTTGGACAAGCGCCTGTGGTCAGGGATGCTGCTTATCTTTAAGGACAGGCAGGGTGAATGTGGTGGAGTCTGGTCCCGGGGTGCAAACTGAGGTACCCTATCTCCTCTCCCAGGCCAAAATTCATGGCAGGAGTAGACTGAAACCCTACGACGCTGCAACCTCCACCCCAGCTACTAGCGGCAAACGCTAAAACACTGGTGTGGGGAGACGTCAGCAGGCGGTGCTGAAGCTCATCAGCTTGGGGGACAGACAGCACAGTGCCTCCGAGGTCAGGGATGCCATCCTGGCTGAGATGGCATTTTTTTTTCCCTGCTACACCTGGGGCCTGGCATTTTTACGCCTGTGATAATGGCTGGAACCTGGTAGCGGCTCTGGAGCTTGCCAGCCTCCAACACGTTCCATGTTTGGCCCACGTCTAACTTAGTGGTGCAACGTTTTTTGAAAACATACCCAAATGTACCGAAGCTACTGTTGAAAATGCGGCGCTTGTGCGCCCACTTTTGCAAGTGTACAGGAGTCGCTGCTAGCCTAAAAACACTCTAGCAAGGCCTACATCTGTCCAAACACAGGCTGTTGTCCGTCATTCACACACGCTGAAACCCTACAATACCATATCTTGAGCAGGGTGTGTGAGCTGCACAGACCTTTGATGGAGTTCCATCTACAAAACCCAAGTGTTCCTCAAAGTCAGCTCCCAAAGTTTCTGCACCATGAGTTTCCAGGGGTGGCAGAGTTATGGCTAGGGGCAGAGGCATGGATAGGGATGATGTCTAGGGGCAAAAGCAGTGTGGATGTGGAGGCAAGCTAAGCAGAAAAAACTGGGGGTACAAGCAGAGGCATGGACTGGGGTGATATCTAGGGGCAAAAGCAGTGTGGATGTGGAGGCAAGCTAAGCAGCAAAAACTGGGGGTACAAGCTAAGGCATGGACTGGGGTGATGTCTAGGGGCAAAAGCAGTGTGGATGTGGAGGCAAGCTAAGCAGCAAAAACTGGGGGTACAAGCTAAGGCATGGACTGGGGTGATGTCTAGGGGCAAAAGCAGTGTGGATGTGGAGGCAAGCTAAGCAGCAAAAACTGGGGGTACAAGCTAAGGCATGGACTGGGGTGATGTCTAGGGGCAAAAGCAGTGTGGATGTGGAGGCAAGCTAAGCAGCAAAAACTGGGGGTACAAGCTAAGGCATGGACTGGGGTGATGTCTAGGGGCAAAAGCAGTGTGGATGTGGAGGCAAGCTAAGCAGCAAAAACTGGGGGTACAAGCTAAGGCATGGACTGGGGTGATGTCTAGGGGCAAAAGCAGTGTGGATGTGGAGGCAAGCTAAGCAGGGAAAAAGGTGGCTAGAGGCAAAGGGATGTCCAGAGGCAGAAGACAGCTGCATGACAGAAGCTAGACCTGAGCCAGCAAGGCCCAAGATGCCCTCTTTTCTAGCTTCCTTAGAAAAATTCCCCCATCGAGCCCACGTTCCTCGCTGGGGGAGATAATTTCTAAATGTATAGGTCGAGGACAAACTGAGTGTGGTTTACACACTTTGCAATGCGACTCCCTATCTCCCAGGCCTTTCATTCCAGGCTAAAGTACAGCACAACCCACCCACATGCCCAAGGCTTCAACGGCCTCATCTCAAAAATTCTGGCCCAGGAGATGTTGGGGTCCCAGCTTGTGGACACTCTGCCCTTTTTGGGCCTGCTGGCTACTGCGCCACCTCACTGTGCCGTCCACACCAGCACTTTTCCCCAAACATGAGGCGGTCCCTAAGTTCAGCGCTTTGCCCAAAAGATCCACGTGACCAGCTACGAATGGACAAGTGCATGCGGACAGGGACGCTACCTTTCAATCTTGGCACAGTGGTTGAATGTACTTGAGGCATGGACCGGGTCGCAAAATGTGGTGGACTGACTTGTCTCCCCACACAACATTCCTGGGAGGAGGGTTGAAACACCACCCTCCTCCTCCGCTGTTAGATTGACCCCAGCTACGAGCTGAAAACGCTGCAACACTGGTGTGGGGAGACGTCAGCAGGCTGGGCTGAAGCTCATCAGCTTGGGGGACGGACAGCACATTGCCACTGAGGTCAGGGATGCCATCCTGGATGAGATGGCAATTTGTTTATCCCCGCTGCCCCTGGGGCCAGGCTTTTTTGTCTTGTTGGAGGGCTCTGGAGCTTGCCAGCCTCCAACACGTTCCATGCCTGGCCCACGTGTTCAATGTAGTGGTGCAACGATTTTTAAAAACATACCCCAAATTAGTTGAGCTAAGGGTGAAAGTGCGGCACTTGGACACCCACTTTCCCAAGTCTACAGTACCTGGAGCTAGCCGCAATACACTCCAGCAAGGCCTACATCTGCCTGAAGCACCTACTGTTGTGCGAGGTCACCACACGCTCTAACCCTAGATACCGTATGTTCAGCAGGGTGTGTGAGCAGCAGAGACCTTTGATGGAGTACCAGCTACAAAACCCAAGGGTTCCTCAGAGTCAGCTCCCTCACTTTCTGCACCATGAGTTTCCATGGGTGGCAGACTTATGGCTAGAGGCACAGGCATGGATAGGAGTGATGTGTAGGGGCAAAAGCAGTGTGGATGTGGAGGCAAGCTAAGCAGCAAAAACTGGGGGTACAAGCAGCCGGTGGCATCATCACTGACAAGCACAGCTGTCTGTCAGCTGACAGGCTGACTTTCACCAAAATGAACAGACAATGGATAGACTCATCATATACATGTCAGTTACATGACAAATTTAGTGCAATTTGCAAGTCCAAGATGGGTTGGAGATCTGCAGAGAGGAATCTCACCACCTCTTGCGGGTGCCATCATTTGGAAGGCAAGCCCTGGGCTCAGTGGGTGAGAGCAAGCGCAGGATAATCGTCGTTTGGCCTGGCGGCCACTGCCTCTCCCACTGTTGACAGGGCTGGCACTGCAGTCCAGACCAGCAGCCAGGACACCTCCACATCTGCCTCTGACACTTTGGGGAGTTCACCCTCATCCTCACCTTTTCCTGCCATTTCTCCTTTTGCCCGCGCCATCATGCGCCTCTTCCCAGCAACTCCCCATCTCCCAAGCCTTTCATTTCATGCTAAAGTACAGCGCAACCCACCCACATGCCCAAGGCTTCAACGGCCTCATCTCAAGAAATCTGGCCCAGGAGATGTTGGAATCCCGGCTGGGGGACACTCTGCCCTTTTTGGGCAGAGTGTCTACTGCGCCACCGCACTGTGCCGTCCACACCAGCACTTTCCCCCAAACATGAGGCGGTCCCTAAATTCAGCGCTTAGCCCTAAAGTTCCACATGACCAGTTACGAATGGACAAGTGCATGCGGACAGGGACGCTACCTTTCAATTTTGGCACAGTGGTTGAATGTAGTTGAGGCGTGGACCGGGTCGCAAAATGTGGTGGCCTGACTTGTCTCCCCACACAACATTCCTGGGAGGAGGGCTGAAACACCACCCTCCTCCGCTGTTAAATTGACCCCAGCTACGAGCTGGAAACGCTGCAACACTGGTGTGGGGAGACGTCAGCGGGCCGTGCTGAAGCTCATCAGCTTGGGGGCCAGACAGCACACTGCCTACAAAGTGAGTCATGCCATCCTCGATGAGACGGCAATGTGGTTTTTGCCACTGCACCTGGGCCCAGGCATGTTGTCATGTGTGATAATGGCCGTAACCTGGGATTGGCTCTGTAGCTTGGCAGCCTGCAACATATTCCATGCCTGGGCCACGTTTTTAACTCATTGCTGCTAATCATTTTAAAAAGGTACCCCAATGTTCCTGAGCTACTGGTGAAAGTGTGGCGCTTGTGCGGATAGTTTTTAAAGTCTATAGTTGCCGCTGCTAGCCTCTATGCACTCCTACAACGCCTGTACCTGCTGGAACAACGGCTGTTGTGCGACGTCTCCACACTGCTGGCACTAAACATATCATGTGTTGAGCAGAGTGTGTGAGCAGCACAGACCTTTGATGTAGTTCCAACTCCAAAACCCTCGGGTTCGTCAAAGTCAACTCCCTCAGTTGCTCAACCATGAGTGGCCATGGGTGGCAGACTTATGTGAAATCCCATCCCATCCATTGCACTGGACACGAAACATCAGCATGCGCTCATCACAACTCCGGACATGGCAGCTGCGTTAAGCAGGGTGCAGGTTACAACACAGACCAGGCCCGAGCACCAGGAACAGGTGTTAGAAATACTGCAGCATCCACCATTTCCTTCCAATTTTGGGGTTTTGGACCCGCCACCGACTTGTCTGGACCTAAGTGGGGATCATGAGACACAGTTGCCATCAGGGCAAGCTGTGGTCATGTGCGGTTTGCAGTAAGGGGGCAGTGCGCAATTGGAAGAGGAGTTGGTGGATGACGAGGCCACCGACCCCACATGGACAGGGGTGATGTCTAGGGGCTAAAGCAGTGTAGATGTAGAGGGAAGCTAAATCAACAAAAAACCTGGGTAGAAGCAAAGGCATAAACTGGGGTGATGTTTAGGGGCTAAAGCAGTGTAGATGTGGAGGGAAGCTAATTCAACAAAAAAACAGGGTAGAAGCAGATGCATAAACTGGGGTGATGTTTAGGGGCGAAAGCAGTGTAGATGTGGAGGGAAGCTAAGCAGCAAAAACAGTGGGTAGAAGCAAAGGCATGCAAAACTCTACCCTGTTGGAAGACTTATTCCTAGGTCTGGAACACGTTAATGGCCCCCCTGGACAAATTACTGCCACTCAGGGGCCTAGTGTCACCAGGAGGGACAAGTATAGGCGCATGTTGTGGGAATACCTGGCCGACACCAGCTCTGTCCTCTCCGATCCCTCTGTGCTCTACAGCCTACACTTATTTTCTCATCTTTTTTTCTGCACTGCACATCTCTTGCCTGCTTCCTTTGGGATCTTAGAAGTGGTGGTCCACTTCCACAGATGGTAACTTCAGTGCTGGAGTTGTTAATAGACAGTGTAACGGGAGTAGCTGAGGGATCGCTGTCTTAACCACTTTTTGGCACAAAATTAACTTCCAAGGCCAAATATGGTGCAAGTATATGATGAAAGGACACCTACACACCTATCTCTGACACATTGGGGAGTTCACCCTCATGCGCCCTTTTGACCTGCACCATCATGCGCCTCTTCCCAGCCACTCCACATTTCCCAAGCTTTTCATTGCAGGCAGAAGTACAACACAACCCACCCCCATGCCCAAGCCTTTAACAGCCTCATCGATAAACTGCTGGCCCTGGAGATGTTGGTGTTTGTTTATGCTTCTGGATACCCAGGCCTTTCGTCAGCAGATGGCAGCTGGGGCACCTCCCTATGCTGGGCCTAGCCGTTACTACTTCTCTTGGTGTGCTGTCCCTGCCTTGCGCCTGCATGTGTCCCATAACATCAGTCGGGCCCAGAGCTCTGCGCTTTGCTGCAAGGTCCACTTGACCACCGACACATGGACAAGCGCCTGTGGTCAGGGATGCTGCAGTGCTTATCTTTAATGACAGGCAGGGTGAATGTGGTGGAGTCCGGTCCCCGGGTGCAAACTGGGGTGGCCTATCTCCTCTCCCAGGCCAAAATTCATGGCAGGAGTAGACTGAAACCCTACGATGCTGCAACCTCCACCCCAGCTACTACCGGCAAACACTGTAACACTGGCGTGGGGAGATGTCAGCAGGCCGTGCTGAAACTGATCAGCTTGGGGGACAGACAGCACAGTGCCTCCGAGGTCAGGGATGCCATCCTGGCTGAGATGGCATTTTTTTTTCCCTGCTACACCTGGGGCCTGGCATTTTTGCGCCTGTGATAATGGCTGGAACCTGGTAGCAGATCTGGAGCTTGCCAGACTCAAACACGGTCCACGCATGGCCCACGTTTTTCAACTTGTTGGTGCCATGTTTCTTTGAAACCTACACCATTGTGCCTGATATAAAGGTCAAAGTGGGGCCATTTTCGTAAGTGAGAACTAGCCTCTGCTAGGCAGAAAACATTCAGAGCACACTCCTCTCATCTTCGCACCGTTGGCTGGCGGAGGAAGACGAGGGGGTTGGAGTGGCATCTGATGTCCCTGTCCCACACGAGGCTAGAGGGTGCACTTCAGTGCATCCCATTGCTTCACCACAAATGGTGTGAAGGGGAGTGGAAAATGGAGGAAATGGAGAGTGACCCTTACAGTTGGGGCCAGCAAAGGCATGCCAAGTAACACACTGGCACACATGGCTGACTTCATCTTGGGTTGCTTTTCAACACATATTTCACATCATGAAGAACAAATAATACTGGATTTTTACAAGCCTCGAACCCCGGTCTAGGTCTAATGTCTGTTCCTTTCTTATATTAGGGGAGAGGGAAAAAAAATTACTTCAGTGATACGTTTAGCGTACATAGACTGACTATTAATGTGTATCCCACTTAGTGTTGTTAGGGTTACACACCGTCACAACCTGGCTAAAGCTTCTATAGCTGTTAATAAAGTCAACATAACTTTACGGTATCCAAAAAGACAGCTGGTACCGACAGAGAGCAAGACAAATGTCAACCGAAGCTGTGAGCTCTGAACACCCACAGTGACTTTGGCGTCATCATCATTATAAGGGAGCGGGTGGTAATAAATAACTTGGCAGTGCCTAAAACCCAAAAAGCTTATACAACTATATTTAAATTAAGATACACAAATGACACTTTTTAGTAGCATGTCATGAGACAAGCTGATAAGATCTTCCTTTGTGCAGTGCTATTTCAAAGTTAAACGCTGCCTTTATTTTAATTCTGGAGAAGGTGCAGACATTAGATTTAGAACATGTTGTCTTCATTGTCCAAATCCTCTATATAAGTAATGTGTTTTTCGGGCCGAGCTGTCTGGGAACGAGCTGGTGCAGCACTGACAACCTGGGTGAATATGGCAAGAGCCTGAGATGTAGGGTGAATGAATCCCCAAATTATTTGGGGAATTTCCACTCAGAAACTGGCACTATATACCAGTAGCAAAAATTGTGGGTGCACGTAACCCCAATATATTCTTTGAATTACCAGTCAGAAACTGGCACTATATACCAGTAGCAAAAATTGTGGGTGCACGTAACCCCAATATATTCTTTGAATTCCCAGTCAGACAATGGCACTATATACCAGTAGCAAAAATTGTGGGTGCACATAACCCCAATATATTCTTTGAATTCCCAGTCAGACAATGGCACTATATAGCAGTATCAAAAATTGTGGGTGCACGTAACCCCAATATATTCTTTGAATTCCCAGTCAGAAACTGGCACTATATACCAGTAGCAAAAATTGTGGGTGCACGTAACCCCAATATATTCTTTGAATTCCCAGTCAGACAATGGCACTATATACCAGTAGCAAAAATTGTGGGTGCACATAACCCCAATATATTCTTTGAATTCCCAGTCAGAAACTGGCACTATATTCCAGTAGCAAAAATTGTGGGTGCACGTAACCCCAATATATTCTTTGAATTCCCAGTCAGAAACTGGCACTATATACCAGTAGCAAAAATTGTGGGTGCACGTAACCCCAATATATTCTTTGAATTCCCAGTCAGACAATGGCACTATATACCAGTAGCAAAAATTGTGGGTGCACATAACCCCAATATATTCTTTGAATTCCCAGTCAGAAGCTGGCACTATATTCCAGTAGCAAAAATTGTGGGTGCACGTAACCCCAATATATTCTTTGAATTCCCAGTCAGAAACTGGCACTATATACCAGTAGCAAAAATTGTGGGTGCACGTAACCCCAATATATTCTTTGAATTCCCAGTCAGACAATGGCACTATATACCAGTAGTAAAAATTGTGGGTGCACGTAACCCCAATACATTCTTTGAATTCCCAGTCAGACAATGGCACTATATACCAGTAGCAAAAATTGTGGGTGCACGTAACACCAATATATTCTTTGAATTCCCAGTCAGAAACTGGCACTATATACCAGTAGCAAAAATTGTGGGTGCACGTAACCCCAATATATTCTTTGAATTCCCAGTCAGACAATGGCACTATATACCAGTAGCAAAAATTGTGGGTGCACGTAACCCCAATATATTCTTTGAATTCCCAGTCAGACAATGGCACTATATACCAGTAGCAAAAATTGTGGGTGCACATAACCCCAATATATTCTTTGAATTCCCAGTCAGAAACTGGCACTATATACCAGTAGCAAAAATTGTGGGTGCACGTAACCCCAATATATTCTTTGAATTCCCAGTCAGAAACTGGCACTATATACCAGTAGCAAAAATTGTGGGTGCACGTAACCCCAATATATTCTTTGAATTCCCAGTCAGACAATGGCACTATATAGCAGTAGCAAAAATTGTGGGTGCACGTAACCCCAATATATTCTTTGAATTCCCAGTCAGAAACTGGCACTATATACCAGTAGCAAAAATTGTGGGTGCACGTAACCCCAATATATTCTTTGAATTCCCAGTCAGACAATGGCACTATATACCAGTAGCAAAAATTGTGGGTGCACATAACCCCAATATATTCTTTGAATTCCCAGTCAGAAACTGGCACTATATACCAGTAGCAAAAATTGTGGGTGCACGTAACCCCAATATATTCTTTGAATTCCCAGTCAGACAATGGCACTATATACCAGTAGCAAAAATTGTGGGTGCACATAACCCCAATCTATTCTTTGAATTTCCAGTCAGAAACTGGCACTATATACCAGTAGCAAAAATTGTGGGTGCACGTAACCCCAATATATTCTTTGAATTCCCAGTCAGAAACTGGCACTATATACCAGTAGCAAAAATTGTGGGTGCACGTAACCCCAATATATTCTTTGAATTCCCAGTCAGACAATGGCACTATATAGCAGTAGCAAAAATTGTGGGTGCACGTAACCCCAATATATTCTTTGAATTCCCAGTCAGACAATGGCACTATATAGCAGTAGCAAAAATTGTGGGTGCACGTAACCCCAATATATTCTTTGAATTCCCAGTCAGAAACTGGCACTATATACCAGTAGCAAGAATTGTGGGTGCACGTAACCCCAATATATTCTTTGAATTCCCAGTCAGAAACTGGCACTATATACCAGTAGCAAAAATTGTGGGTGCACGTAACCCCAATATATTCTTTGAATTCCCAGTCAGACAATGGCACTATATACCAGTAGCAAAAATTGTGGGTGCACGTAACCCCAATATATTCTTTGAATTCCCAGTCAGACAATGGCACTATATAGCAGTAGCAAAAATTGTGGGTGCACGTAACCCCAATATATTCTTTGAATTACCAGTCAGAAACTGGCACTATATGGCAGTAGCAAGAAATGAGGGTATTTGTAACCCCAATATATTCTTTGAATTCCCAGTCAGAAACTGGCACTATATACCAGTAGCAAAAATTGTGGGTGCACGTAACCCCAATATATTCTTTGAATTCCCAGTCAGACAATGGCACTGTATAGCAGTAGCAAAAATTGTGGGTGCACGTAACCCCAATATATTCTTTGAATTCCCAGTCAGACAATGGCACTATATACCAGTAGCAAAAATTGTGGGTGCACGTAACCCCAATATATTCTTTGAATTCCCAGTCAGACAATGGCACTATATAGCAGTAGCAAAAATTGTGGGTGCACATAACCCCAATATATTCTTTGAATTCCTAGTCAGAAACTGGCACTATATACCAGTAGCAAAAATTGTGGGTGCACGTAACCCCAATATATTCTTTGAATTCCCAGTCAGAAACTGGCACTATATACCAGTAGCAAAAATTGTGGGTGCACGTAACCCCAATATATTCTTTGAATTCCCAGTCAGACAATGGCACTATATACCAGTAGCAAAAATTGTGGGTGCACGTAACCCCAATATATTCTTTGATTTCCCAATCAGACAATGGCACTATATAGCAGTAGCAAAAATTGTGGGTGCACGTAACCCCAATATATTCTTTGAATTCCCAGTCAGAAACTGGCACTATATACCAGTAGCAAAAATTGTGGGTGCACGTAACCCCAATATATTCTTTGAATTCCCAGTCAGACAATGGCACTATATACCAGTAGCAAAAATTGTGGGTGCACATAACCCCAATATATTCTTTGAATTCCCAGTCAGAAACTGGCACTATATACCAGTAGCAAAAATTGTGGGTGCACGTAACCCCAATATATTCTTTGAATTCCCAGTCAGACAATGGCACTATATACCAGTAGCAAAAATTGTGGGTGCACATAACCCCAATCTATTCTTTGAATTTCCAGTCAGAAACTGGCACTATATACCAGTAGCAAAAATTGTGGGTGCACGTAACCCCAATATATTCTTTGAATTCCCAGTCAGAAACTGGCACTATATACCAGTAGCAAAAATTGTGGGTGCACGTAACTCCAATATATTCTTTGAATACCCAGTCAGACAATGGCACTATATACCAGTAGCAAAAATTGTGGGTGCACGTAACCCCAATATATTCTTTGAATTCCCAGTCAGACAATGGCACTATATAGCAGTAGCAAAAATTGTGGGTGCACGTAACCCCAATATATTCTTTGAATTCCCAGTCAGACAATGGCACTATATACCAGTAGCAAAAATTGTGGGTGCACGTAACCCCAATATATTCTTTGAATTCCCAGTCAGACAATGGCACTATATAGCAGTAGCAAAAATTGTGGGTGCACGTAACCCCAATATATTCTTTGAATTCCCAGTCAGAAACTGGCACTATATACCAGTAGCAAGAATTGTGGGTGCACGTAACCCCAATATATTCTTTGAATTCCCAGTCAGAAACTGGCACTATATACCAGTAGCAAAAATTGTGGGTGCACGTAACACCAATATATTCTTTGAATTCCCAGTCAGAAACTGGCACTATATACCAGTAGCAAAAATTGTGGGTGCACGTAACCCCAATATATTCTTTGAATTCCCAGTCAGACAATGGCACTATATACCAGTAGCAAAAATTGTGGGTGCACGTAACCCCAATATATTCTTTGAATTCCCAGTCAGACAATGGCACTATATACCAGTAGCAAAAATTGTGGGTGCACGTAACCCCAATATATTCTTTGAATTCCCAGTCAGAAACTGGCACTATATACCAGTAGCAAAAATTGTGGGTGCACGTAACCCCAATATATTCTTTGAATTCCCAGTCAGAAACTGGCACTATATACCAGTAGCAAAAATTGTGGGTGCACGTAACCCCAATATATTCTTTGAATTCCCAGTCAGACAATGGCACTATATACCAGTAGCAAAAATTGTGGGTGCACGTAACCCCAATATATTCTTTGAATTCCCAGTCAGACAATGGCACTATATAGCAGTAGCAAAAATTGTGGGTGCACGTAACCCCAATATATTCTTTGAATTCCCAGTCAGAAACTGGCACTATATACCAGTAGCAAAAATTGTGGGTGCACGTAACCCCAATATATTCTTTGAATTCCCAGTCAGACAATGGCACTATATACCAGTAGCAAAAATTGTGGGTGCACATAACCCCAATAAAGTCTTTGAATTCCCAGTCAGAAACTGGCACTATATACCAGTAGCAAAAATTGTGGGTGCACGTAACCCCAATATATTCTTTGAATTCCCAGTCAGACAATGGCACTATATACCAGTAGCAAAAATTGTGGGTGCACATAACCCCAATCTATTCTTTGAATTTCCAGTCAGAAACTGGCACTATATACCAGTAGCAAAAATTGTGGGTGCACGTAACCCCAATATATTCTTTGAATTCCCAGTCAGAAACTGGCACTATATACCAGTAGCAAAAATTGTGGGTGCACGTAACCCCAATATATTCTTTGAATTCCCAGTCAGACAATGGCACTATATACCAGTAGCAAAAATTGTGGGTGCACGTAACCCCAATATATTCTTTGAATTCCCAGTCAGACAATGGCACTATATACCAGTAGCAAAAATTGTGGGTGCACGTAACCCCAATATATTCTTTGAATTCCCAGTCAGACAATGGCACTATATACCAGTAGCAAAAATTGTGGGTGCACATAACCCCAATATATTCTTTGAATTCCCAGTCAGAAACTGGCACTATATACCAGTAGCAAAAATTGTGGGTGCACGTAACCCCAATATATTCTTTGAATTACCAGTCAGAAACTGGCAATATATACCAGTAGCAAAAATTGTGGGTGCACGTAACCCCAATATATTCTTTGAATTCCCAGTCAGACAATGGCACTATATACCAGTAGCAAAAATTGTGGGTGCACGTAACCCCAATATATTCTTTGAATTCCCAGTCAGACAATGGCACTATATACCAGTAGCAAAAATTGTGGGTGCACGTAACCCCAATATATTCTTTGAATTCCCAGTCAGACAATGGCACTATATAGCAGTAGCAAAAATTGTGGGTGCACGTAACCCCAATACATTCTTTGAATTCCCAGTCAGACAATGGCACTATATACCAGTAGCAAAAATTGTGGGTGCACGTAACCCCAATATATTCTTTGAATTCCCAGTCAGACAATGGCACTATATACCAGTAGCAAAAATTGTGGGTGCACGTAACCCCAATATATTCTTTGAATTCCCAGTCAGACAATGGCACCATATAGCAGTAGCAAAGATTGTGGGTGCACGTAACCCCAATATATTCTTTGAATTCCCAGTCAGAAACTGGCACTATATACCAGTAGCAAAAATTGTGGGTGCATGTAATTCCAATATATTCTTTGAATTACCAGTCAGAAACTGGCACTATATACCAGTAGCAAAAATTGTGGGTGCACGTAACCCCAATATATTCTTTGAATTCCCAGTCAGACAATGGCACTATATAGCAGTAGCAAAAATTGTGGGTGCACGTAACCCCAATATATTCTTTGAATTACCAGTCAGAAACTGGCACTATATGGCAGTAGCAAGAAATGAGGGTATTTGTAACCCCAATATATTCTTTGAATTCCCAGTCAGAAACTGGCACTATATACCAGTAGCAAAAATTGTGGGTGCACGTAACCCCAATATATTCTTTGAATTCCCAGTCAGACAATGGCACTGTATAGCAGTAGCAAAAATTGTGGGTGCACGTAACCCCAATATATTCTTTGAATTCCCAGTCAGACAATGGCACTATATAGCAGTAGCAAAAATTGTGGGTGCACATAACCCCAATATATTCTTTGAATTCCTAGTCAGAAACTGGCACTATATACCAGTAGCAAAAATTGTGGGTGCACGTAACCCCAATATATTCTTTAAATTCCCAGTCAGAAACTGGCACTATATACCAGTAGCAAAAATTGTGGGTGCACGTAACCCCAATATATTCTTTGAATTCCCAGTCAGACAATGGCACTATATACCAGTAGCAATAATTGTGGGTGCACGTAACCCCAATATATTCTTTGAATTCCCAGTCAGACAATGGCACTATATAGCAGTAGCAAAAATTGTGGGTGCACGTAACCCCAATATATTCTTTGAATTCCCAGTCAGAAACTGGCACTATATACCAGTAGCAAAAATTGTGGGTGCACGTAACCCCAATATATTCTTTGAATTCCCAGTCAGACAATGGCACTATATACCAGTAGCAAAAATTGTGGGTGCACATAACCCCAATATATTCTTTGAATTCCCAGTCAGAAACTGGCACTATATACCAGTAGCAAAAATTGTGGGTGCACGTAACCCCAATATATTCTTTGAATTCCCAGTCAGACAATGGCACTATATACCAGTAGCAAAAATTGTGGGTGCACATAACCCCAATCTATTCTTTGAATTTCCAGTCAGAAACTGGCACTATATACCAGTAGCAAAAATTGTGGGTGCACGTAACCCCAATATATTCTTTGAATTCCCAGTCAGAAACTGGCACTATATACCAGTAGCAAAAATTGTGGGTGCACGTAACTCCAATATATTCTTTGAATTCCCAGTCAGACAATGGCACTATATACCAGTAGCAAAAATTGTGGGTGCACGTAACCCCAATATATTCTTTGAATTCCCAGTCAGACAATGGCACTATATAGCAGTAGCAAAAATTGTGGGTGCACGTAACCCCAATATATTCTTTGAATTCCCAGTCAGACAATGGCACTATATACCAGTAGCAAAAATTGTGGGTGCACGTAACCCCAATATATTCTTTGAATTCCCAGTCAGACAATGGCACTATATAGCAGTAGCAAAAATTGTGGGTGCACGTAAGCCCAATATATTCTTTGAATTCCCAGTCAGAAACTGGCACTATATACCAGTAGCAAGAATTGTGGGTGCACGTAACCCCAATATATTCTTTGAATTCCCAGTCAGAAACTGGCACTATATACCAGTAGCAAAAATTGTGGGTGCACGTAACCCCAATATATTCTTTGAATTCCCAGTCAGACAATGGCACTATATACCAGTAGCAAAAATTGTGGGTGCACGTAACCCCAATATATTCTTTGAATTCCCAGTCTGACAATGGCACTATATACCAGTAGCAAAAATTGTGGGTGCACGTAACCCCAATATATTCTTTGAATTCCCAGTCAGACAATGGCACTATATACCAGTAGCAAAAATTGTGGGTGCACATAACCCCAATATATTCTTTGAATTCCCAGTCAGAAACTGGCACTATATACCAGTAGCAAAAATTGTGGGTGCACGTAACCCCAATATATTCTTTGAATTACCAGTCAGAAACTGGCACTATATACCAGTAGCAAAAATTGTGGGTGCACGTAACCCCAATATATTCTTTGAATTCCCAGTCAGACAATGGCACTATATACCAGTAGCAAAAATTGTGGGTGCACGTAACCCCAATATATTCTTTGAATTCCCAGTCAGACAATGGCACTATATACCAGTAGCAAAAATTGTGGGTGCACGTAACCCCAATATATTCTTTGGATTCCCAGTCAGACAATGGCACTATATAGCAGTAGCAAAAATTGTGGGTGCACGTAACCCCAATACATTCTTTGAATTCCCAGTCAGACAATGGCACTATATACCAGTAGCAAAAATTGTGGGTGCACGTAACCCCAATATATTCTTTGAATTCCCAGTCAGACAATGGCACTATATACCAGTAGCAAAAATTGTGGGTGCACGTAACCCCAATATATTCTTTGAATTCCCAGTCAGAAACTGGCACTATATACCAGTAGCAAAAATTGTGGGTGCATGTAACCCCAATATATTCTTTGAATTACCAGTCAGAAACTGGCACTATATGGCAGTAGCAAGAAATGAGGGTATTTGTAACCCCAATATATTCTTTGAATTCCCAGTCAGAAACTGGCACTATATACCAGTAGCAAAAATTGTGGGTGCACGTAACCCCAATATATTCTTTGAATTCCCAGTCAGACAATGGCACTATATACCAGTAGCAAAAATTGTGGGTGCACGTAACCCCAATATATTCTTTGAATTCCCAGTCAGACAATGGCACTATATACCAGTAGCAAAAATTGTGGGTGCACATAACCCCAATATATTCTTTGAATTCCCAGTCAGAAACTGGCACTATATACCAGTAGCAAAAATTGTGGGTGCACGTAACCCCAATATATTCTTTGAATTCCCAGTCAGACAATGGCACTATATAGCAGTAGCAAAAATTGTGGGTGCACGTAACCCCAATATATTCTTTGAATTACCAGTCAGAAACTGGCACTATATGGCAGTAGCAAGAAATGAGGGTATTTGTAACCCCAATATATTCTTTGAATTCCCAGTCAGAAACTGGCACTATATACCAGTAGCAAAAATTGTGGGTGCACGTAACCCCAATATATTCTTTGAATTCCCAGTCAGACAATGGCACTATATACCAGTAGCAAAAATTGTGGGTGCACGTAACCCCAATATATTCTTTGAATTCCCAGTCAGACAATGGCACTATATACCAGTAGCAAAAATTGTGGGTGCACATAACCCCAATATATTCTTTGAATTCCCAGTCAGAAACTGGCACTATATACTAGTAGCAAAAATTGTGGGTGCACGTAACCCCAATATATTCTTTGAATTCCCAGTCAGACAATGGCACTATATACCAGTAGCAAAAATTGTGGGTGCACGTAACCCCAATATATTCTTTGAATTCCCAGTCAGACAATGGCACTATATAGCAGTAGCAAAAATTGTGGGTGCACGTAACCCCAATATATTCTTTGAATTCCCAGTCAGACAATGGCACTATATACCAGTAGCAAAAATTGTGGGTGCACGTAACCCCTATATATTCTTTGAATTCCAAGTCAGAAACTGGCACTATATACCAGTAGCAAAAATTGTGGGTGCACGTAACCCCAATATATTCTTTGAATTCCCAGTCAGACAATGGCACTGTATAGCAGTAGCAAAAATTGTGGGTGCCCGTAACCCCAATATATTCTTTGAATTCCCAGTCAGACAATGGCACTATATACCAGTAGCAAAAATTGTGGGTGTATATAGCCCCAATTCTATTGCTAGGGGACTTGCAGGGTATTTCTGAGGTGAAGG
The DNA here is from genome assembly GCF_031893055.1 of Leptodactylus fuscus. Classification (NCBI taxonomy): domain Eukaryota; kingdom Metazoa; phylum Chordata; class Amphibia; order Anura; family Leptodactylidae; genus Leptodactylus; species Leptodactylus fuscus. The sequence goes on along the minus strand of NC_134266.1, from coordinate 26,437,868 downwards.
TGGGGGGGCACACCGTTGGAACGGGGATTTGGGGTGTATATATGGGGTATACGGGAATATACTGTCAGTGTATTCCATTCAGGATCCTGGGAAAGCTGGGTTGCGGCGATTGAGCCCGTCAGTGCCACGTTACACTGACAAGCTTCTCCCTGGAATTGAAGTTATATGTAACCCCAATATATTCTTTGAATTCCCAGTCAGACAATGGCACTGTATGGCAGTAGCAAAAATAGTGGGTGTATATAGCCCCAATTCTATTGCTAGGGGACTTGCAGTGTATTTCTGGGGTGAAGGTGGGGGGGCACACCGTTGGAACGGGTATCGGGGGTATATATCGGGTATACGGGAATACACTGACAGTGTATTCCATTCAGGATCCTGGGAAAGCTGGGTTGCGGCGATTGAGCCCGTCAGTGCCACGTTACACTGACAAGCTTCTCCCTGGAATTTAGCTCTTACAAGAGCTGTTGGTTGTCTTCTCCTTCCTATCCTAGCCTGTCCCTGCCTACCCAGAATCTAAGCCCTAGCTAGCTGGACGGAAACCTCCGTCCTCGGTGAATTGCAAGCTCAGAATGACGCGAACCTGGGTTTTGCCTACTTTTTTCAACGTCACCGGTGTCGTAGTTCCTGTCGAGTAATGGCGCACTTTACCACGCGGTGTTCAATTCGATTCGAACATGCCGAACAGCCTAATATCCGATCGAACATGAGTTCGATAGAACACTGTTCGCTCATCTCTAATAATTTTCATTTACTTTGTGAACACGTCGCTGCCTGTCCTCTCTTATAGAAATTTCTGGAAGCCAGGACTGGGACGGCCATGTTGATAATTATATTGCATTATTGTCAGGCTGATGTTACATATAATCTATAATATCCGGCAGTTATACGATATACATGACCAGAAATCAAATACTAGTCAGATCAGGGACATCATTTTCTGGAAAACAAATGTGGCCCCCGCAGACAAGGAGCCCGGGCCATGTTTCATGGTAATGGTATTATCTCATTAGGCGGCTGCGCGGTGTTTCACGTGTGCGCATTACTGGGATTACAATACATTGATCTCAATTCTAAGAATGGCTGGTGGAGCGGGGGGGGGGGGGGGGGCAGATTTACAGGATTGATTCAATTCACAATTCACTTTACTTTAGGATCTAAGCCAATCAAAAGGAATTACTGCTAATACTGACAAGCGTGTGGCGTATTCTCCATAGAATACAGACAAAATCCAAAAAGTTTACTCTAAGGTTTACGACCATCAATGGCCGCCTATAAGGGCTCTAAAGACGTCCACAAACATCCATCATGGAAGTGACCAGAGATGAACAACATTTTTGCTAGTGGGGGCCTGTTACACATATTGCTAGTGGGGGCCTGTTACACATATTGGTAGTGGAGGGCCTGTTACATATATTGGTAGTGGGGGGCCTGTTATACATATTGGTAGTGGGGGGCCTGTTATACATATTGGTAGTAGGGGCCCTGTTAGACATTTTAGTAGTAGGGGCCCAGTTACACATACGGTAGTGGAGGGCCTGTTACACATATTGGTAGTGGGGGGCCTGTTACACATATTGGTAGTGGGGGGCCTGTTACACATAATTATAGTGGGGTGCCTGTTACACATATTGGTAGTGGAGGGCCTGTTACACATAATTATAGTGGGGGGCCTGTTATACATATTGGTAATGGGGGGCCTGTTATACATATTGGTAGTAGGGGCCCTATTACATATTTTAGTAGTGGGGGGCCTGTTACACATAATTATAGTGGGGGGCGTGTTATAAATATTGGTAGAGGGGGCCTGTTATACATATTGGTAGTGGGGGGGCCTGTTACACATAATTATAGTGGGGGGCCTGTTATACATATTGGTAGTAGGGGCCCTGTTACACATTTTAGTACTGGGGTCCTGTTACACATATTGGTAGTGGGGGGCCTATTATACATATCGGTAGTGGAGGGCCAGTTATACATAATTATAGCATAATTATAGTGGGGGGGCCTGTTATACATATTGGTAGTGGAGGGCCTGTTATACATATTGATAGTGGGGGGCCTGTTACACATAATTATAGTGGGGGGGCCTGTTACACATAATTATAGTGGGGGGCCTGTTACATATAATTATAGTGGGGGGCCTGTTATACATATTGGTAGTGGGGGGCCTGTTATGCATATTGATAGTGGAGGGCCTGTTACACATAATTATAGTGGGGGGCCTGTTACACATAATTATAGTGGGGGGCCTGTTACACATAATTATAGTGGGGGGCCTGTTATACATATTGGTAGTGGGGGGCCTGTTATGCATATTGATAGTGGAGGGCCTGTTACACATAATTATAGTGGGGGGCCTGTTACACATAATTATAGTGGGGGGCCTGTTATATATATTGGTAGTGGGGGGCCTGTTATGCATATTGATAGTGGAGGGCCTGTTATACATATTGATAGTGGGGGGCCTGTTACACATAGTGGGGGGCCTGTTATATATATTGGTAGTAGGGGCCCTGTTACACAATTTAGTATTGGGGTCCTGTTACACATATTGGTAGTGGGGGTTTGTTACACATATTGGTAGTGGGGGGCCTGGTACACATATTGGTAGTGGGGGGGCCTGGTACACATTTTGCATTGTGGCTCAGAATCTACAGATGACTCCTGTGCACATGCGGTTTTCATGTACTATATACAGATGACACGCTACACGCACCCTTTTCCCCTATAACACAGTATGCGCACTATTTTATTCTGCTCACATGGAGGATAAATTCGGCTACATACTGCTCTCCAATAAATCCTGCACCCAGGAGGGGCATCGCAATAAGTAATACCGCTATATTCTGCTGATAAATAAGATTCTCTTCTAGCCCAGGGAAATCCAAGGCTCAGACCAAACGTCATGAACTAGACGGATCAGCAAGAAATAGAAATTGTCTCTTTAAAATTTAATCAGGTATATTTTTGTCCTGCAGGTGCCGTCTATGGAGATCTGCAGGTGGTGCGGGGTCTAGATCCTAGCGGAGGGGTTTGTCGAGTTAATATCGTACGATTTAATAAGTGGTATACCAGGAGTGCCCATAGACATAGATCTGTAGAATAGAATTAGTGATGCCACAAAACCTGACACAGTGACATCACTTATAGCTGCTGCCAATAAGAAAACATTTTTTTTAAATTTCCCAAATTTTATTTTTTTTTATTTTTTTTAAAGAATTGTCCTTAAACATAAGAAAAAATAAAATTCTTAAAATATTTCTATATCACTTCTTATCTTAGGCCATCCATTGTCATTTTTATTTGCCCCTTGAGCTATTCTTGGACAGAAACAACCTTTCATGTCCTTGGGCACACACCGTTTTATATAATGTTAGCTTTCCCGTTATGTGCACCGAGGCAAGAGATATCGGTGCAGTTACCGATATCTCTTCACTGTCAGAAAAGCATTTCTGACGGTGTAGCTGGGCTGTGAGGAACGTCCCTCCTGATAGTACTGTCCGTAGCCCTGTACTGTCAGAGGGGGTGTTCCTTGCCACCAAACCATGATGCTAAACTGTGAGGAATGCCCCCCCAGTACTAATCTATGAATGGGGGTTCAACAAGTTGACCCACCATTTTATATAGAACCAAAGGTAAAATTATCTGGGTCTCTTCAGACCCAAGAATATAATATATGGAGGAGCAGAGGAGGTGTAAAAAAATAACAAACACTTATACTCAGCTTTCCACACCCTTCTGGGCCTTCTTTTGTCTTCCAGTGCTCTCTCTGGCCTCCTGGGGGACATCATGACCTACAGGCCTTAGTGGTGATCCCAGATGTATGGTGACCTAAGGGACAGAAGAGGACCAAGACAGAACCCTTGAGGCTGCTAGGAGGTAAGTAAGAGGTGAGTATATCTGATTGCATGTTTTTTACACCTCCCCTGGAGACCCCAAAGTATAATCATTTCCTTTCTGGTTCGCAGGTGACAGACTCGCAAAGTTTTGTGTTCAGACGAACATGAAACTTTTTGGAAAATTTAGGTCATAACAGGTTCAATCCTTTATATAGCTCAATAGAATAACTCCATTAGTATCCCCGTGGTGTTGCTGTTGGGAACCACATTCCTCCACAGATTATTGCCGATCGCCGCTGGTCCCAGCATTTGGATTGGGATTGGTAGCCCCTTCAAACAAAAGAGAATTTCCAAACGTGACAATATTTTATGTTAGATTTCTTTCCGACAACCATCTGTTCTCCCCTTTTTCCATAACATTGTATATCAGGCCACCTGTAAAGCTGAGCTGAGGCCATGATGGCCGTTCTTTTAGTAGGAGCGCTACAGCCCTTTGGATTAATTCTGAGTAATATTATGCCGTCTGGATCTTCTTCGGCTCAGGTTGCATCACTGCCGCCCCCGGCTGCGGCCTCACTACAAGTAAACAATTTAACACCTCGTTGGCATCTCCTCCCGCTCGGCTATTTGGTGCCGGCTTGGGCCACTGATTAATCTTTCCTCAATCGGGGAATTAGCATTTCTATTTGCCTGTGTTTTGACTGAATCCTCTGGAGCAGAAAGGCAGCGATGGAAGTGGCGAGTGCCGGCCTGTGACGAATCATTGACCCTACGGGGGGAGAGAGAAAGGATTTACAGAATTTCTTCAGGATGTTATGTGCCAAAGACAGAAGATTGATGGACGGAATTAAAGGTCATTTACCAAATGAATAATCGTCTATGGGATCGGACAATCCACCAAAAATGTTCCCTTATAATAGCAGGAGGTGCAGGAAACACAAGTTTTTGTTAAAGCATGTTAAATCGTACCGATCACCGTCATTTTTGAGTGGGCGGGGTTCTATTAGTATGATCTAAGAGCAAATCAGATTTTCTCCCCTATAAACTCCTCCCCTTTTATCTCCATGCTGTATCACTGAAACACTAAAGGAGAGATACTGTAGCTGCATCCCCCTCCTCTCCCCTCCTCCTAATGTACCCTTCTAAAAAAAAAAGGGCCTTAGGAGGTTTACTGAACATGAACAGAGGTCGCCGTATGACCTGCTTCACTGGGGAAATTAGTAACAGTGCCCCCTACTATCGTTTATAGCAGGGGTGCGCACACTTCTTCAGCATGTGAGCTACTTTATAAACTGGCAAGGCAAAAGATCTACTACCAAACTTCTTGTGGGCGGGCTGGGACGGGCATGTGGGCGGGCCAGGGTGGGCCTTGGGCGGTGTGGGGCGTGTCTGTGGGCGGAGACTGGCATGTGGGCGGAGTCAGATGGAGCGTGAGAGCAGGAGACAGCGGCGTTCTGTGGCCACCCAGGGATACCCGGTGTCTGCTTCTTCACAGCGCAGGCTGAGAGTTATCTCTGGACACTGGCAGGCTGGAGCTGCGGCAGCCCTGCCTGCCAATGTCCAGAGATGACTCTCAGCCTGCGCTGTGAACAAGCAGCACCCCGGCTCCCTCCATCCCTAAGAGCGGGGAGCGCGTCATCCCCGGAGCTGCTGCTGCCCGGCCTGCAAGTGTCCAGAGTGCTTGTTCACAGCGCAGGCTGAGAGTCGACTCTCAGCCTTTACTGTGAACAAGCAGACACCGGAGATCCCTGGCTGCTTCCCGCGATCGACCCATACGTCCTTTACGATCGACGGGTAGATCGCGATCGACGTATTGGGCACCTCTGGTTTATAGCAATGGTCTCCTTCAGTTGGTCAGCAATAGGGAAAATATGGTTTTGGTACTGGAGCTAGAGAGGGGGTGGCAGGAACAAAATATGGGAATTCATCTTTTATACCACTGTTTTGACATATAATAATCACAAATGGTGTTTTTTTTAACAAACTTGGACACTTTTCAGAAAGTGGACGGGGCATGGGTGGGGCTTGGGCGAGGCTATGTTCATCACTATTTAAGCCAGTTTTGTGGTGTAAACAATGGCAAATAATGGAAAAAAAAATTTAAGCTGGTGTCGATTTTCGCCAAAGTGCAAGCACTCCTGGAGGATTCTTACTAACCTGTGATGGTGCAACCTACGCTGCGGCAGGGGACATACAGACCCCTATATAATATGCTATGGCTGTGACTACAAAGAGCTGGAAGATGGACCCATTTTCCTTAAAGGAGATGTGCAAGATTAGGAAAACCTGGCCCCTTTTTTCCAAAAACATCTCCACACCTTTTCACAGGTTGTGTGTGGTATTGCAGCTTGATGGTCCTGAACATTATATACGATCCATAAGCATTGTGCCATTGAAAATAACGTATGGCACAACACGTTTCGGACACGGAGTGGTTCTTTATCAAGTGCACAATCACTGAGCTGGATGGCTCGATGCAGGTCACAACTAGGTGAGTGACCAGAACATTTCAGGCCCGTGTCAAAAAAAGGGGACGTGCCATACCTGAAAAGGGAGCAAGAAATACTCCAAAAAGGGTGGGGCTTGAATAAAAGGGGAAGTGGTAATGCTCAATTTTTCTCTATGCGCATTGTGGCTCATGGCTATCAAAAGTTGGCAAGTACATCCTACAGTCTCCAGGAGGTAACATGCTGTGCAGGGGAATGCAGTCTATTGTACCCTGTTATCAGCCACGGAATTTTGTATCTTCAGCTGAGACCCCTGGGAGACAATGTCAGGGGTCTAGTTTGGGTTGTTGCAGTTCCCCCACATAGGTGACAACATTTTTGGATTTAACCCCAAGATAGCAGGTTCGGGGGTGATTCCAGGCCTAGACACTGATCCAGATCCCATTCCGCTAGGTGGATTTGCTCTTTAATGTATCCCAGAAGATGTGAATCGGAGTCTTCAGAATGATAAACTCCTTAATGGAGGAAACTTTAACATCTGAAGGTTTAATCGATGCAGAATGTGACATCTCTCCTCTTGTTTATAGGCCTGATCAATAAAGGAATCATAACCGGCCTCGCCTATAACCTCGAGGATATGAAAATAGAACGGCCGGAACGTTTAATGATCTGCGGAGAACAGGCCCGGCCCGGCGAGGACGAGCGTCTCCATCTACATGTCCATAGTGGCTGACCTGATCCCCCCTGTCACCGCCATCATGTGCCTTGTGATGATACCAATCTCCAGCCTGCAGGGGGCGCTCTGGAGATTATTATGGGATTCTGTAATCACCAAGTAGGATTCGCCTTATTGACGCTGCAGTTTATTCGTCCTCACAAAGTTGTTGTTCTTTCAGAGTGGAAACTGGGTAGTCGTAACAACCGCAGAATCCGGCCTGCAGTCTAATTATATAACACACCTCAGCTGCTGCAGAACCCCTTCTACAAGATAAACCAGAACTAGTAAGGGGGCAATAAATTATGTAGGGCCAGTAAAGGGGACAATATACTGTGTGGGGGCCAGCAATGGGGGGCATTATACTTTGTAGAGGCCTGTAAAAGTGGCAATATATTGTGTGGGAGACAATAAAGGGGACAATATACTAATTGGGGCCTGTAAAGGGGGCAATATACTGTGTTGGGGGTCAGTGAAGCGGGAAAAATACTGTATTGGGGGCCAGTAAAGTGGGCATTATATTGTGTTGGGGCCAGTAAAGTGGACATTATATTGTATTGGGGCCAGTATAGTTATAGTGGACATTATACTGTATTGGGACCAGCAGTAGGGAAATTATACTGTATTGGGGCCAGTATAGTGGACATTATACTGTATTGGGGCCAGTATCAGTATAGTGGACATTATACTGTATTGGGGCCAGTATAGTGGACATTATACTGTACTGGGGCCAGTATAGTGGACATTATACTGTATTGGGGCCAGTATAGTGGACATTATATTGTATTGGGGCCATGAGTGGGCATTATATTGTGTTTGGGCCAGTAGTGGGGGAATTATATTGTGTTGGGGCCAGTAGTGGGGGCACTATTTTGTGTTGGGGCCAGTATAGTGAACATTATAGTGTATTGGGGCCAATAGTGGGCATTATATTGTGTTGGGGCCAGAAGTGGGGGAATTATATTGTGTTTGGGCCAGTATAGTGGACATTATATTGTATTGGGGCCAGTAGTGGGGGAATTATATTGTGTTTGGCAGTATAGTGGACATTATACTGAAGTGGGGCCAGTAGTGGGCATTATATTGTGTTTGGGACAGTATAGTGGACATTATATTGTATTGGGGCCAGTAGTGGAGGCTACATATTGTGTTTGGGCCAGTATAGTTATAGTGGACATTATACTGTATTTGGGGTCAGTAGAGTAGTGGGGGCATTATATTGTGTTTGGGACAGTATAGTTATAGTGGACAGTATACTGTACTGGGGTCAATCGTAGGGGCATTATATTGTGTTGGGGCCAGTATATAGGACATTATACTGTATTGGGGCCAGTATTGTGTTTGCGCCAGTATAGTTATAGTGGACATTATACTGTATTGGAGCCAGTAGTAGGGGCATTATATTGTGTTTGGGCCAGTAGTGGAGGCATTATATTGTTTGAGGCCAGTATAGTGGTATAGTGGACATTATACTATAGTGGGGCCATCGTATTGTGTTGGGGCCAGTATAGTGGACATTATACTGTATTGGGGCCAGTAGTGAGGACATTATATTGTGTTGCGGCCAGTATAGTGGTATAGTGGACATTATACTATAGTGGGGCCATCGTATTGTGTTGGGGCCAGTATAGTGGATATTATACTGTATTGGGGCCAGTAGTGGGGGCATTATATTGTGTTGCGGCCAGTATAGTGGTATAGTGGACATTATACTATAGTGGGGCCATCGTATTGTGTTGGGGCCAGTATAGTGGACATTATACTGTATTGGGGCCAGTAGTGGGGGCATTATATTGTGTTGCGGCCAGTATAGTGGTATAGTGGACATTATACTGTAGTGGGGCCATCGTATTGTGTTGGGGCCAGTATAGTGGACATTATACTGTATTGGGGCCAGTAGTGGGGGCATTATATTGTGTTGCGGCCAGTATAGTGGTATAGTGGACATTATACTGTAGTGGGGCCATCGTATTGTGTTGGGGCCAGTATAGTGGACATTATACTGTATTGGGGCCAGTAGTGGGGACATTATATTGTGTTGGGGCCAGTAGTGGGGACATTATATTGGGTTGTCAGCTTTGTAGATATGATATTGATGTGAGTTATTACATGAGCACAGTTACAGTATATCACCCTGAGCACCTGGGATAAATGACGGAGTCTCCACAGGTTTCACCATATACATAACCTGTACAGATATTAATGTCTCCATGTCTCCAAGGAGTAAGGGCAGTCGTCTTTGCCGCACTGGCCTGTCCAGATTTTATAGTGTCCTCTGTGCAGAAGTGAAGGACAGAGTGAAGAATGCTGACAAGGCGCGGGGGCGCTGACTTTCCTGAAGAAAATGCACTCTCGGCTTTTCAAGTGTTTTGTTTTTTCTTTCCTACTTGAATGTGTCAATGGATAAATGTAGAGTTGGGAGCTGTTGACATGTAGGGTAAACGAGAGGACGTTCCGGCCTTAGGCATCTGTGTTTGGTGCGGAGCAGACAGAAATACTGTGTATAAGCTGCAGATCTCAGTTTTGTGCTCATAAATACATAATTTCTATAAATGTTACTTTTCTCTCTATAACTGTGCAGAGTGGGTGGAGCTAGGGAGCTCTGTGTGCTCTGAGGTCTATCCGCTGCTGCTGCTCCTCCCCTCTCACAGCAGGAGACTAACACAGAGACTGAGGCAGAGACTGCAGCATCATCTCCCTCCTTCCTCCCTCTGATTTCTGCAGGGGGGCATTATACTATTGTATGGTGCGGCACTTGTCCTGTGATTTGGGATAGGTTGGTACTTGGTATATAGTGTCAGGCTAATATCCTTCTTCCCCTATGTTACACTCACGGAGTTCCCATAAGCTGAGATATGGGAATCTGTTCGGCAGGCGTTTCACTGTAGAGCTTCTTAAGATGTTCCTGTGTCTGTCTTGTGACATGGAGGATATTTGAGGGAGTATTGCTGGTGTTTCTTTCCTCCTTTCTCTAACTTGTACAAGTGTGTACCTGCTGCTGGGCTACAGGACGGAAATGCAGAGGTGCCCGGCTAAGAAGTGTCAGAATGTGAGAAGGTGTTAGAAGCTTCACCAGTGAAGAGACAGATCCTGGAGATTGTTATCGAGTTGGTTCAGGTGCAGATAGATGTAGATATAAGACAGATAATTATATGGCGTAACACATAGAAAGATCTAGAAACGTGAGATAGATTAATAGATGAACAAATATGAGACAGATAAACAGACAGATAGATATGAGATAGATAGATAGATAGATAGATAGATAGATAGATAGATAGATAGATAGATAGATAGATAGATAGATGAGATAGATAGATAGATAGATAGATAGATAGATAGATAGATAGATAGATAGATAGATAGATAGATAGATAGATAGATAGATAGATAGATATGGGATAGATGATAGATAAAGATATTAGATAGATAGATAGATAGATAGATAGATAGATAGATAGATATGAGATGATAGATTAGATATGAGATAGATTATAGATAGATGATAGATAGATAGATAGATAGATAGATAGATAGATAGATAGATATGAGATGATAGATTAGATATGAGATAGATTATAGATAGATGATAGATAGATAGATAGATAGATAGATAGATAGATAGATAGATAGACATATTCCACAGTACTGATCCCCCACCCAGGACTACGCGGTGTAGATCACTGTCTGGTGCAGGCAGTTTAGAGTGAGAACATCTTCTTGTTATAAATGTAATGACTTGTTCGCGTTCTCTGCGTTGCGTTTCTTCTGATCTGTTTAATATTTTGCTGATTTGCTTTTTGTTTCTTTTGGCATGAGCCAGACCCCGGCCGGTGTCCTCATGATGTGCATTCATTCTATGCACTGGATAATGAACCACTAATTAGTGTTAATTAGCCCAGTTATAATTAGTAGTTATACCAACCTGTTTATATGGGAACCGTAAAGGGCGTTTCCACCCTTTATAAAACCATCTACTCTGAGATCTCTGAACTATTTCCTTGTGTCAGGTCTTTGTATTTTATAGTTCTCAGGTTATCCAGCCCCACACATGGATAATAGACACTGGTGGAGATAACCCCCCAAAATGCCCCAATTAGTAGTGTTCACCAAACCTCATAGGCACCACTGAGGGGTGTCATTGGGGTGCCATTACAAGCATTGACCTAACATGGTCTGGCTAGAAGTATATTTGCTCCTGCCTTCCCTCGGCTCCCATCAGCTTTCCATGACCGTTTTGGGATTCCATCCCAAAATTCCGCTTCCACATTTTTCATACAGTGGACCCCGTTATAGTCCATGGAGTCTGCAGGTTTCTGTGGGTAACCGTTTTCTAAATGGATTGGGTTTCCATTTTTCCCAATCAAACAATTTTTCCCACCAAACAATGCCTGTGGCGGGAAGGGGTTAATTTAGTTCCATTATGAGCTGCCATAGGCACACTGTAATAAGTACAATTTGTCAAAAACTACAAAAAGTTCTGGGTTTTGGAAAGAGGAGAGTAAAAAAAAAACACTAGGAAAGTGCTACCCAGCTTTCCCAGGAACAGATAGCGCTGGTGTTTCAGGAATGTAGTGACTGCTCAGTCTTATAGGGGAAATGCGCTTCACTTAAACTGCACATTTTCAGAGTTTATTGGATTTTATTTCCTATAATGGAGCAGTTACCGCAGCGATATACGAGTGACGCCATCGTAATCACGGTTTATGGCACCATGTTTACAAATAAAAACCTGAATGATCTGAGCGGAGCGCCCTAAAATGTTACGGTGTATCTATATGTCTGCGTAATGGCGCCATCAGGAGACGGATGTAGTTTATATGGCAGGAAGGATTCGATGGCTGATATGAGAGTCGCGGGGAAAGTTCCTCGGCAATAAACACTAAATCCCGTCATCTGATCCCTATAAGATGCTTCATCTCTACGGTTTTATTTCTGGTGGTGAATTTCTACTACTAAGTGGAGCGTTAAAGGTTGTTGTGCAGGACTTCAGAAACATGGCTGTTTTTTTCCCCGTCTCAGGAAGTGACATCATGTCCATTGGTCACATGGTTCATTCTCATACATTTGAATGGGATGGAGATGCGTCATTTTACGAGTGACCAACAGACCTGAGGCTGCTTCTATATGTTAAGAGGAGTCTTAAAGGGGTCGTCCATTTTATTATCATGTATTAGAGAACTGCATTACCCAGACGGTCCACTGGCGTGAATGAAAATGGTGTAATACCTTATGTCACCTGTGGTGGCGCTGCAGGGAAACTGAACACTTGCTGCCAGGGCTTCCCATGGATCACAGCACATCACTTCAGGTCTGTTGAGGGAACCATTTCCAATTTGCTTATTGTCAAGAGACTGATCTAATACATGGATTGTCCAGAGTGAAACAGCCCTTTAAAATTGATGGCAGTTTTTAGAATAATTCTTCGGTAGGAGGCAGCTGATCAACTGTAATCTATGGGATCAACCGGCAGGAAGTAATCGATTCCCTGCAGTGCCCCCACAGGGGGAAAATAAAAGGCCAAGTTCTAAAAAGTCCCATTAGAAATCTACCACCGTTTTGTGCACGCAGCTCCTATGTGTCTCTACATGTATGGTCCGATCCTGCAGTCGTTTTCCCTTCTACAGTCCCCTAGATTTTCCTACAATACATTCAGGTGCTGACAGAAAGGACAACGGGGTCAGACTACACAGGGTTTGTAGTCGGCTACCATAGAGACACAGGGCTACAGATAAGCCATATAAATGGAGGAGGATAGGACAACCGGGTCAGACTACATAGGGCTTGTTTGTAGTCTGTAACCATAGAGACAAATAGAGATGAGCGAACACTAAAATGTTCGAGGTTCGAAATTCGATTTGAACAGCCGCTCACTGTTCGAACGGGTTTCGAACCCCATTATAGTCTATGGGGAACATATACTCGTTAAGGGGGAAACCCAAATCCGTGTCTGGAGGGTCACCAAGTCCACTATGACACCACAGGAAATGATGCCAACACCTCTGGAATGACACTGGGACAGCAGGGGAAGCATGTCTGGGGGCATCTAACACACCAAAGGCCCTCTATTACCCCAACATCACTGCCTAACAACTACACACTTTACACATTCAAAAAAACCTCTATCAAAGTGGGAAAATACCTGGAAACCTTCTTTACCCCCCAAATGGATGGACACAAACCCCAATTTAAGCTCAACAAACAGTAACAACCACCCCTTTAAATCACGTTCCCCATGACAACCACAAATGGAATAGGCAATGGGAATTCCAAAAGCCCTCACCCTTAACTGTCATTTTGAGTGTGTGTGTGTGTGTGTGTGTGATGTGGTAAGACCTTCCAAAATTCACTTTTCTAGCCCTTAACATGAGCCCTTCCAAACAAAGTTACAGGACCTTAAGCTGAGCTACCAGCAGAGATTGAGGCCCTTGGCATGAGTAGAGCCTTGCACCAGCAGTGTTTTTGGCACTTAGGGTGAGTTGAGCCTTGTACCAGCGTGTGTCCCTTAACATCAGGCGGGCCCTAAGTTCTGCGCTTTGCACAAAAGTTCCACATTAACTAGGCTAAATGGTACAAAGATTAGTAGGCCCGAGAACCAGGAACAGGTCTTGCAATGGCTGTCGGATAACGCTTAAAGCACATTGTCCACCAGCCAGGCAGCCTCTACCTCCTCTTACCCAACAGTCTTGTCCTCCTTCCACCCAAAATTCCCAATCTTCCCAGAACAATAACCCCAACTGTCCCTGCTCCCCAGAGCTGTTCTCCCTTCCTTTGACTGTACCGCAACCTGCCCCTCCATTTCGCGATTCCACGGACCTAACAGACGAGTATCTGTGTCCAGATGCTCAAACACTAGAGTCTCCTCCATTCCATCTCCGGTCGATTTGGTGGCGGATGACCAGCAACCCACCCTCATTGACGACGATGAGACGCAGTTGCTGTCAGGGCAGCCAGTTGACATGCTCATTGTGCAGGAGGAGGAGGCGAGACAGGAGTTGGAAGAGGAGGTGGTGGACGACGAGGACACCGACCCCACCTGGACAAGGCAGATGTCAAGCTGGGAAAGTAGTGTGGATGTTGAGGCAGGTGCAGCACCAAAAAGGGTAGCTAGAGGCAGAGACATGTCCAGAGGCAGAGGTCAGCTGCTTTGCCGAAGCCAGGCCAGACCCGGAATGTCCGAAAATGTTCCCTTTTGTACCCAGCCCAGAAAAACTCCCCCATCGAGGGCACTTTTCTTGAAGGTGTAGAGTTTTTTCAAGGAATGCGCCGAGGACAGATATAGTGTCGTCTACACAATTTGCCTCTCGAAATCGAGTAGGGGCCCTGAGAAGAGCAACCTGTCCACCACTTCAATGCACTGTCATTTGGAATCCAAGCAATGGAATCAGTGGCAGGCAGCAACGGCAGGACAAACGTCGCCCGCCGTTCATGCCACTGCCTCTGCTCACAGTGCTGGCGATGCACTCCAGAGGACGAGCCAGGACATCACTTCATCTGCCTCCGCCACTTTGTTGACTTCTCCCTCATCCTCCCCTGTTTCTGTCTTATCTCCTTCTCCTGCACCATCAAAGGCACCATCAGGCGCTTCTTTACAACAACCCACCATCTCTCAGACATTGGAGCGCCGGCAGAAATACACCGCTAACCACCCACCCACGCAAGCCTAGAACGCCAACATCGCTAAACTGCTGGCCCAGGAGAGGTTGGCGTTCCAGCTTGTTGAAACTCCCGCCTTCCCGGACCTGATGGCAACTGTGGCACCTCACTATGCCGTCCCTAGCCGTCTCAACTTCTCCCGGTGTGGCGTCCCCGCCTTGCACCAGCACGTGTCACTCAACATCAGGTGGGCCCTTAGTTCCGCGCTTTGCTGCAAGGTCCACTTGACCACCGACACTTGGACAAGCGCCTGTGGTCAGGGATGCTGCAGTGCTTATCTTTAATGACAGGCAGGGTGAATGTGGTGGAGTCTGTTCCCCGGGTGCAAACTGGGGTGGCCTATCTCCTCTCCCAGGCCAAAATTCATGGCAGGAGTAGACTGAAACCCTACGACGCTGCAACCTCCGCCACAGCTACTAGCGGCAAACGCTAAAACACTGGTGTGGGGAGACGTCAGCAGGCGGTGCTGAAGCTCATCAGCTTGGGGGACAGACAGCACAGTGCCTCCAAGGTCAGGGATGCCATCCTGGCTGAGATGGCATTTTTTTTTCCCTGCTACACCTGGGGCCTGGCATTTTTACGCCTGTGATAATGGCTGGAACCTGGTAGCGGCTCTGGAGCTTGCCAGCCTCCAACACGTTCCATGTTTGGCCCACGTCTAACCTAGTGGTGCAAAGTTTTTTAAAAACATACCCAAATGTACCGAAGCTACTGTTGAAAATGCGGCGCTTGTGCGTCCACTTTTGCAAGTGCACAGGAGTCGCTGCTAGCCTAAAAACACTCTAGCAAGGCCTACATCTGTCCAAACACAGGCTGTTGTCCGTCATTCACACACGCTGAAACCCTACAATACCATATCTTGAGCAGGGTGTGTGAGCTGCACAGACCTTTGATGGAGTTCCATCTACAAAACCCAAGGGTTCCTCAAAGTCAGCTCCCAAAGTTTCTGCACCATGAGTTTCCAGGGGTGGCAGAGTTATGGCTAGAGGCAGAGATAGGGGTGATGTTTAGGGGCAAAAGCAGTGTGGATGTGGAGGCAAGCTAAGCAGGAAAAACTGGGGGTACAAGCTAAGGCATGGACTGGGGTGATGTCTAGGGGCAAAAGCAGTGTGGATGTGGAGGCAAGCTAAGCAGGAAAAACTGGGGGTACAAGCTAAGGCATGGACTAGGGTGATGTCTAGGGGCAAAAGCAGTGTGGATGTGGAGGCAAGCTAAGCAGGAAAAACTGGGGGTACAAGCTAAGGCATGGACTGGGGTGATGTCTAGGGGCAAAAGCAGTGTGGATGTGGAGGCAAGCTAAGCAGGAAAAACTGGGGGTACAAGCTAAGGCATGGACTGGGGTGATGTCTAGGGGCAAAAGCAGTGTGGATGTGGAGGCAAGCTAAGCAGGAAAAACTGGGGGTACAAGCTAAGGCATGGACTGGGGTGATGTCTAGGGGCAAAAGCAGTGTGGATGTGGAGGCAAGCTAAGCAGGAAAAACTGGGGGTACAAGCTAAGGCATGGACTAGGGTGATGTCTAGGGGCAAAAGCAGTGTGGATGTGGAGGCAAGCTAAGCAGGAAAAACTGGGGGTACAAGCTAAGGCATGGACTGGGGTGATGTCTAGGGGCAAAAGCAGTGTGGATGTGGAGGCAAGCTAAGCAGGAAAAACTGGGGGTACAAGCTAAGGCATGGACTGGGGTGATGTCTAGGGACAAAAGCAGTGTGGATGTGGAGGCAAGCTAAGCAGGAAAAACTGGGGGTACAAGCTAAGGCATGGACTGGGGTGATGTCTAGGGGCAAAAGCAGTGTGGATGTGGAGGCAAGCAAAGCAGGGAAAATGGTGGCTAGAGGCAAAGGGATGTCCATAGGCAGCAAGGGCAAAGATGCAAAACTCTCCCGTTTCAAGAATTTTCCTGACTTGTCTCCCCACAAAACATTCCTGGGAGGAGGGCTGAAACACCACCCTCCTCCTCCTCCGCTGTTAGATTGACCCCAGCTACGAGCTGAAAACGCTGCAACACTGGTGTGGGGAGACGTCAGCAGGCTGGGCTGAAGCTCATCAGCTTGGGAGACGGACAGCACACTGCCTCTGAGGTCAGGGATGCCATCCTGGATGAGATGGCAATTTGTTTATCCCCGCTGCCCCTGGGGCCAGGCTTTTTTGTCTTGTTGGAGGGCTCTGGAGCTTGCCAGCCTCCAACACGTTCCATGCCTGGCCCACGTGTTCAATGTAGTGGTGCAATGATTTTTAAAAACATACCCCAAATTAGCTGAGCTAAGGGTGAAAGTGCGGCACTTGGACACCCACTTTCCCAAGTCTACAGTACCTGGAGCTAGCCGCAATACACTCCAGCAAGGCCTACATCTGCCTGAAGCACCTACTGTTGTGCGAGGTCACCACACGCTCTAACCCTAGATACCGTATGTTCAGCAGGGTGTGTGAGCAGCAGAGACCTTTGATGGAGTACCAGCTACAAAACCCAAGGGTTCCTCAGAGTCAGCTCCCTCACTTTCTGCACCATGAGTTTCCATGGGTGGCAGACTTATGGCTAGAGGCACAGGCATGGATAGGGGTGATGTGTAGGGGCAAAAGCAGTGTGGATGTGGAGGCAAGCTAAGCAGCAAAAACTGGGGGTACAAGCAGCCGGTGGCATCATCACTGACAAGCACAGCTGTCTGTCAGCTGACAGGCTGACTTTCACCAAAATGAACAGACAATGGATAGACTCATCATATACATGTCAGTTACATGACAAATTTAGTGCAATTTGCAAGTCCAAGATGGTTTGGAGATCTGCGGAGAGGAATCTCACCACCTCTTGCGGGTGCCATCATTTGGAAGGCAAGCCCTGGGCTCAGTGGGTGAGAGCAAGCGCAGGATAATCGTCGTTTGGCCTGGCGGCCACTGCCTCTCCCACTGTTGACAGGGCTGGCGCTGCAGTCCAGACCAGGAGCCAGGACACCTCCACATCTGCCTCTGACACTTTGGGGAGTTCACCCTTATCCTCACCTTTTCCTGCCATTTCTCCTTTTGCCCGCGCCATCATGCGCCTCTTCCCAGCAACTCCCCATCTCCCAAGCCTTTCATTTCATGCTAAAGTACAGCGCAACCCACCCACATGCCCAAGGCTTCAAGGGCCTCATCTCAAGAAATCTGGCCCAGGAGATGTTGGAATCCCGGCTGGGGGACACTCTGCCCTTTTTGGGCAGAGTGTCTACTGCGCCACCGCACTGTGCCGTCCACACCAGCACTTTCCCCCAAACATGAGGCGGTCCCTAAATTCAGCGCTTAGCCCTAAAGTTCCACGTGACCAGTTACGAATGGACAAGTGCATGCGGACAGGGACGCTACCTTTCAATTTGGGCACAGTGGTTGAATGTAGTTGAGGCGTGGACCGGGTCGCAAAATGTGGTGGCCTGACTTGTCTCCCCACACAACATTCCTGGGAGGAGGGCTGAAACACCACCCTCCTCCGCTGTTAAATTGACCCCAGCTACGAGCTGGAAACGCTGCAACACTGGTGTGGGGAGACGTCAGCGGGCCGTGCTGAAGCTCATCAGCTTGGGGGCCAGACAGCACACTGCCTACAAAGTGAGTCATGCCATCCTCGATGAGACGGCAATGTGGTTTTTGCCACTGCACCTGGGCCCAGGCATGTTGTCATGTGTGATAATGGCCGTAACCTGGGATTGGCTCTGTAGCTTGGCAGCCTGCAACATATTCCATGCCTGGGCCACGTTTTTAACTCATTGCTGCTAATCTTTTGAAAAAGGTACCCCAATGTTCCTGAGCTACTGGTGAAAGTGTGGCGCTTGTGCGGATAGTTTTTAAAGTCTATAGTTGCCGCTGCTAGCCTCTATGCACTCCTACAACGCCTGTACCTGCTGGAACAACGGCTGTTGTGCGACGTCTCCAGAGTGTGTGAGCAGCACAGACCTTTGATGTAGTTCCAACTCCAAAACCCTCGGGTTCGTCAAAGTCAACTCCCTCAGTTGCTCAACCATGAGTGGCCATGGGTGGCAGACTTATGTGAAATCCCATCCCATCCATTGCACTGGACACGAAACATTAGCATGCGCTCAGCACAACTTCGGATATGGCAGCTGCGTTAAGCAGGGTGCAGGGTACAACACAGACCAGGCCCGAGCACCAGGAACAGGTGTTAGAAATACTGCAGCATCTGCCATTTCCTTCCAATTTTGGGGTTTTGGACCCGCCACCGACTTGTCTGGACCTAAGTGGGGATCATGAGACACAGTTGCCATCAAGGCAAGCTGTGGTCATGTGCGGTTTGCAGTAAGGGGGCAGTGCGCAATTGGAAGAGGAGTTGGTGGTTGACGAGGCCACCGACCCCACGTGGACAGGGGTGATGTCTAGGGGCTAAAGCAGTGTAGATGTAGAGGGAAGCTAAATCAACAAAAAACCTGGGTAGAAGCAAAGGCATAAACTGGGGTGATGTTTAGGGGCTAAAGCAGTGTAGATGTGGAGGGAAGCTAATTCAACAAAAAAAAAAGGGTAGAAGCAAAGGCATAAACTGGGGTGATGTTTAGGGGCTAAAGCAGTGTAGATGTGGAGGGAAGCTAATTCAACAAAAAAAAACAGGGTAGAAACAAAGGCATAAACTGGGGTGATGTTTAGGGGTGAAAGCAGTGTAGATGTGGAGGGAAGCTAAGCAGCAAAAACAGTGGGTAGAAGCAAAGGCATGCAAAAATCTACCCTGTTGGAAGACTTATTCCTAGGTCTGGAACACGTTAATGGCCCCCCTGGACAAATTACTGCCACTCAGGGGCCTAGTGTCACCAGGAGGGACAAGTATAGGCGCATGTTGTGGGAATACCTGGCCGACACCAGCTCTGTCCTCTCCGATCCCTCTGTGCTCTACAGCCTACACTTATTTTCTCATCTTTTTTTCTGAACTGCACATCTCTTGCCTGCTTCCTTTGGGATCTTAGAAATGGTGGTTCACTTCCACAGATGGTAACTTGAATAGACAGTGTAACGGGAGTAGCTGAGGGATCGCTGTCTTAACCACTTTTTGGCACAAAATTAACTTCCAAAGCCAAATATGGTGCAAGTATATGATGCAAGGACACCTACACACCTATCTCTGACACATTGGGGAGTTCACCCTCATGCGCCCTTTTGGCCTGCACCATCATGCTCCTCTTCCCAGCCACTCCACATTTCCCAAGCTTTTCATTGCAGGCAGAAGTACAACACAACCCACCCCCATGCCCAAGCCTTTAACAGCCTCATCGATAAACTGCTGGCCCTGGAGATGTTGGTGTTTGTTTATGCTTCTGGATACCCAGGCCTTCTGTCAGCAGATGGCAGCTGGGGCACCTCCCTATGCTGGGCCTAGCCGTTACTACTTCTCTTGGTGTGCTGTCCCTGCCTTGCGCCTGCATGTTTCCCATAACATCAGTCGGGCCCAGAGCTCTGCGCTTTGCTGCAAGGTCCACTTGACCACCGACACATGGACAAGCGCCTGTGGTCAGGGATGCTGCAGTGCTTATCTTTAATGACAGGCAGGGTGAATGTGGTGGAGTCTGTTCCCCGGGTGCAAACTGGGGTGGCCTATCTCCTCTCCCAGGCCAAAATTCATGGCAGGAGTAGACTGAAACCCTACGAAGCTGCAACCTCCACCCCAGCTACTAGCGGAAAACACTAACACTGGCATGGGGAGATGTCAGCAGGCCGTGCTGAAACTGATCAGCTTGGGGGACAGACAGCACAGTGCCTCCGAGGTCAGAGATGCCATCCTGGCTGAGATGGCATTTTTTTTTCCCTGCTACACCTGGGGCCTGGCATTTTTGCGCCTGTGATAATGGCTGGAACCTGGTAGCAGATCTGGAGCTTGCCAGACTCAAACACGGTCCACGCATGGCCCACGTTTTCCAACTTGTTGGTGCCATGTTTCTTTGAAACCTACACCATTGTGCCTGATACACAGGTCAAAGTGGGGCCATTTTCGTAAGTGAGAACTAGCCTCTGCTAGGCAGAAAACATTCAGAGCACACTCCTCTCATCTTCGCACCGTTGGCTGGCGGAGGAAGACGAGGGGGTTGGAGTGGCATCTGATGTCCCTATCCCACACGAGGCTAGAGGGTGCACTTCAGTGCATCCCATTGCTTCACCACAAATGGTGTGAAGGGGAGTGGAAAATGGAGGAAATGGAGAGTGACCCTTACAGTTGGGGCCAGCAAAGGCATGCCAAGTAACACACTGGCACACATGGCTGACTTCATCTTGGGTTGCTTTTCAACACATATTTCACATCATGAAGAACAAATAATACTGGATTTTTACAAGCCTTGAACCCCGGTCTAGGTCTAATGTCTGTTCCTTTCTTATATTAGGGGAGAGGGAAAAAAAATTACTTCAGTGATACGTTTAGCGTACATAGACTGACTATTAATGTGTATCCCACTTAGTGTTGTTAGGGTTACACACCGTCACAACCTGGCTAAAGCTTCTATAGCTGTTAATAAAGTCAACATAACTTTACGGTATCCAAAAAGACAGCTGGTACCGACAGAGAGCAAGACAAATGTCAACCAAAGCTGTGAGCTCTGAACACCCACAGTGACTTTGGCGTCATTATCATTATAAGGGAGCGGGTGGTAATAAATAACTTGGCAGTGCCTAAAACCCAAAAAGCTTATACAACTATATTTACATTAAGATACACAAATGACACTTTTCAGTAGCATGTCATGAGACAAGCTGATAAGCTCTTCCTTTGTGCAGTGCTATTTGAAAGTTAAACGCTGCCTTTATTTTAATTCTGGAGAAGGTGCAGACATTAGATTTAGAACATGTTGTCTTCATTGTCCAAATCCTCTATATAGGTAACGTGTTTTTCGGGCCGAGCTGTCTGGGAACGAGCTGGTGCAGCACTGACAACCTGGGTGAATATGGCAAGAGCCTGAGATGTAGGGTGAATGAATACCCAAATTATTTGTGGAATTCCCAGTGAGACAATGGCACTATCTACCAGTAGCAAAAATTGTGGGTGCACGTAACCCCAATATATTCTTTGAACTACCAGTCAGAAACTGGCACTATATGGCAGTAGCAAGAAATGAGGGTATTTGTAACCCCAATATATTCTTTGAATTCCCAGTCAGACAATGGCACTGTATAGCAGTAGCAAATATTGTGGGTGCACATAACCCCAATATATTATTTGAATTCCCAGTGAGACAATGGCACTGTATAGCAGTATCAAAAATTGTGGGTGCACGTAACCCCAATATATTCTTTGAATTCCTAGTCAGACAATGGCACTATATACCAGTAGCAAAAATTGTGGGTGTATATAGCCCCAATTCTATTGCTAGGGGACTTGCGGGGTATTTCTGAGGTGAAGGTGGGGGGGCACACCGTTGGAACGGGGATTTGGGGTGTATATATGGGGTATACGGGAATACACTGTCAGTGTGTTCCATTCAGGATCCTGGGAAAACTGGGTTGCGGCGATTGAGCCCGTCAGTGCCACGTTACACTGACAAGCTTCTCCCTGGAATTTAGCTCTTACAAGAGCTGTTGGTTGTCTTCTCCTTCCTATCCTAGCCTGTCCCTGCCTACCCAGAATCTAAGCCCTAGCTAACTGGACGGAAACCTCCGTCCCCGGTGAATTGCAAGCTCAGAATGACGCGAAGCTGGGCGTCGCTGTTCTTTTAAATTAGAGGTCACATGTTTTCGGCAGCCAATGGGTTTTGCCTACTTTTTTCAACGTCACCGGTGTCGTAGTTCCTGTCCCACCTACCCTGCGCTGTTATTGGAGCAAAAAAGGCGCCAGGGAAGGTGGGAGGGGAATCGAGTAATGGCGCACTTTACCACGCGGTGTTCGATTCGATTCGAACATGCCGAACAGCCTAATATCCGATCGAACATGAGTTCGATAGAACACTGTTCGCTCATCTCTAGAGACAAACATATGTGCTATATAAAATGTAATAGTTGATGATTTTTAATCAAGACTATATGTAAATTAGCTTAACCCTTTATTTTAGATGCATGACAAGCATTGGAAGAGCTTGGAGGACTTATTACCATGTATACCTACAACATGATGGTGATGGTGAACAGGTCATTCCACTTCCACAAGTTAGCCCCACCCCTACATTCATCTCTATATTATAAAAATGGATTCTTGTCTGTCTGTCTGTTCTCTATGCGCGACCAAACAACTGGACCGATCTTCACCAAATTTGGCACACAGATACTTCAGATGTCCGGGAAGGTTTAAGATGAGGCCTCAACTCACTCGGACGTACCGATCGGGAGATACAGCTTTCCCAAAACTCTGACTGTCAATATAAACCTGCAAGTCTTTTACTCATATTCTAACTGCCATACACACGGTCACTCCACATGTACAATCCAACATAGATATCCAAGCAGAGATACACGCATCAGAGGATTAGATACACAGGTCAGAACACGCCAGAGGATTAGATACGTGCGTCTACACACAGTTCCACAAGCCGAAGGATTAGATACGCACGTCTGCACACAGTTCCACATGCCAGAGGATTAGATATGCGTGTCTGCACAAAGTACCAAACTCCAAAAGATTAGATAGGTGCGTCTACACAGTTGCACATGCCAGAGGATTATATACACGTGTCTGTACACAGTTCCACACACCAGAGGATTAGATACGCACGTCTGCACAAAGAACCACATGCCGAAAGATTAGATATGTGCATCTGCATGCAGTTCCACATGCCAGAGGAATAGATATGCACTTCTGCACACAGTTACACATGTTGAAGGATTAGATATAAAGGTCAACACACAATATCACACGCCAGAAGATTAGATACACGCTTCTGCACAAAGTACCACATGCTGGAGGATTAGATACACAGTTTAGCACACAGTATCACACGGCAGAGTATTAGATATACACGCCTGCATACAGTTCCACACACCAGAGGATTAGGTACGCATGTATGCACAAAATACCACACACCGAAAGATTAGATACGCGCATCTGCAAACAATTCCACGTGCCTGAGGATTAGATACGTGCGTCTGCACAAAGTACCACATTCTGGAGGATTAGATACACAGGTCAGCACACAGTATGTCATGCCAGAGGATTAGATACGCGCGTCTGCACACAGTTCCACACGCCAGAGGATTAAATATGCGTGTCTGCACAGAGTTCCACATGCCGGAGGATTAGATACACAGGTCAGCATACAGTATCATCACACGCCAGAGGATTAGATAGCTAAAGATTGGATATGTATGTTTGCACACAGTTCCACATGCCAGAGAATTAGAGACGCACATCTGCACAAAGTACCACACGCTTGAGGATTAGATACATCCGACTGCACACAGTTCCACATGCGAAAGGATTAGATACGTGCGTCTGCACAAAGTACCACACACTGGAGGATTAGATACACAGGTCAACACACAGTATCACATGCGAGAGGATTAGATACATGTGACTGTACACTGTTCCACATGCCAAAGGATTAGATATGCACGCCTGCACACAGTTCCACTTGCCAAAGGATTAGATAAGTGCGTCTTCACACAGTACCACACGCCAGCTTGAGGATTACATCTGCGCATCTGCACACAGCACCACAAGCCAGAGGATTAGATATGCGCCACTGCACACAATACCACATGCTGGAGGATTATATATGCACGTCTGCACACAGTTCCACACGCCGCAGGATTAGATACGTGCCACTGCACACAATACTACACGCCGCATGATTAGATACGTGCAGATACACACAGTTACACATGCTACAGGATTAGATACATGCATCTACACACTGCCACATGCCGGAGGATTAGATAAGAGAGTCTGCACACAGTTCCACATGCTGGCGGATTAGATACGCACCTCAACACATAGTACTAAATGCCAGAGGATTAGTTACGTGCGTCTATACACAGTTACACACGTTGCAGGATTAGATACACAAGTCAGCACACAGTACCACACACCAGAGGATTAGATACGTGTGTCTGCACACAGTGCAATACGCCGGAGGATTAAATACATGGCTCTGCACAGAGTACCACATATTAGAGTTTTACTCCAGGTTTCCATAGCAACCCAGCCATTTTTCTTCACTGCTTTATGTCAGCTTTCAAGGGGCAGGGCGCTGTGGATGACACTGTTACACAAGGTCACATGCACACAGCTTTACTCCAGCTCACCATAACAACCGATCGCACGTTTTTCACTGATATCCGAAAGGAGATACAAATGATCATATGATGCTTATGGACACACACAAATGATATACAAAATTTATCAGTGCAAAAGTGGACAATTCTTACGGCGCCACTACACAAACAAAAAAAAAAAAATAGACCTAAAAAGATCGGGATGGGAATTCCGATCGCTCAACCCACTTACCTGCACAGAACCACTGCTTCTCCCCGGAGCTCTGGGCCATTGTTCTCGCCTCTCTTTCACATGCCGGCAAAGCGCTGTGCGCACCCCCGTCTCCCTAGGCTAGAGTTACTGATGCTGGGAGTAGGCGGGGCTTGTGGCTTAGAGTGTGGGCGAGTACGCATCTCCCCACCCTGTACCCGCCCACACTAAGCCACAACAAGCCCCACCTTCTCCCAGCATCAGTAACACTAGCCTAGGATGGCAGGGGTGCCCAGAGCTCTGGGGAGTGGCGTACACACTGTGATGAAAGGCAGCAGCGGTAGCGGTTCAATTTTTGGACTCCACGCTATGTAGTGAACAGGATCGTTTTTAAAATCCGATTTTCAATCATTAAAAAAATCCCATTGACTTGCATTAGGATTGGAATCGGGCTTGGATGGAAAATTATCGTAAATCAGATTTTAAAAACGATCCTGAAATCTCAAGATCGGCTCAACCCTACGCCTCAGTCCTCAGGATCGGGGCCAATAGTGACAGACAATTAGGACTCTACACTAAGATCAGACACCAGGACTACAAAGAGGAGACAGATCCTTGTAAATACTTCTCTTTTACTCATTCTGCACTACAGCACATGAATATCAGCATTGCCACTGGAAACCATCAGCAAGTTGTCAATATTAAACAGCTCAGTTCAAGGATCTACAGACCACACTTCACATGACAACCAGGGCAGTCACTGAGCAGACTAGTGATTGCAGCTCTGGAGTATAATACAGGAGAAGTAATGTAATGTATGTACACAGTGACCAGCAGAATAGTGAGCGCAGCTCTGGAGTATAATACAGGATGTAACTCAGGATCAGTACTGTAATGTATGTACACAGAGACTGTACCAGCAGAATAGTGAGCGCAGCTCTGGAGTAGAATACATGATATAACTCGGGATCAGTACAGAACATTCAGGATTACATTAATACTTGGGCGTTCCCAGTAGGGGACTTGGGAGCAATGGGAGGACTGCATACAATATTTAATGTTTAAACAAAAGAGGAGGAATAAAACACCAGGAGAAGTTTTTCCACGTATCATCTCAGCATGTTTTATTATAACATCACATAAAATAGGAGGTTACAGGTTGGATCGGTTTCTAGATAAACATACTGCAGTGAAGCGCTCAGCGATTGTGTCTAGTAAACTATAAATAGTTAGACCCTTTGTACATGCACCCTATATATAATATATTCTCAGTTTCCTGATAAATCATTCTATCCTTTTGTTTCCAGATAAAGTTTTGTTATTATATTTCATTCCCCTAGTGGTGAGAGGTAGGTACTACGAGTCGTCTGCCCCCGCCTTCTTCTTCTGGAATTTTCTGAATTGAGATTGTATTGCCACAGCTGCTCGCTCTGTTTCTGGGGCGTCCATGTCAATATCGAAATCCTCCTGCACCTTCTTCTGGTCATCTGTTAAGGAATGAGAAACAAGAAGTCATAATGTCCAGGTTATACCAGTAGGGTCCACATCACTATATACAAGACTATATACCAGCTGTACATATATAATTATATACAGGAGGTTATACCAGTACGGCCCATATATGAGATTCTCTTCCCATCTTCACTGAATAAGAGCAATGACTTTCACAGAACATGAAAGTCACATTATACAGCATAAGAACGTCTGCGGCAGAATGTCAGCGAAGTGGAAGTGACAAGAAGGGACATTTAGAGATAAAAAGACAGAAGACAAAACATTTCACTGGCAGAAAATTAAAAGTCAAAACTATTATCAATATTCCTGCAGGCGGCCATGTATAAAGATAAGACCGAGAGCGGAGGGAGGGACAGCACCAATATGGAGGCCGATCATCATGTGCTCAACTTCTGGGTCTGGGGGGACTGAAATCATCTGGAGGAGGGGGGGTAGAGTGACAAGTCTGAGGGACAGGAGTAAGAGGAAAAAGGAGGAGGAGGAGTGACAAGTCCAAGGGGAGGGAGAAGGAAGGAAGGAAGGGTGACAAGTCTGAGGGACAGGAAGGAGGAGAAGGAGGAAGTGACGGTCTAAGGGAAGGAGGAGGAGTGACAAGTCCTAGGAGCGGGAGAAGGAGGGAAGGGTGACAAGTCTGAGGGAGAGGAAGAAGGAGTGACAAGCCCTAAGTGCTGGTGGAGGAAGACGGAGGAGGAAGAAGGAAAGGAGTGACAAGTCCAAGGGGAGGGAAAAGTAGGAAGGAAAGGTGACAAGTTTGAGGGGCAGGAAGAAGAAGTAATGACAAGTCCAGTGGGCAGTGTAGTGACAAGTCCGACTTCCAGTTGCCCAGTTGGTCTCAGCCCCATTAAAGCCCCTGTAATGCCGGGCTACACTAGCCAGTGATCCTTAAATTTCTTCCCACCACATTCTAAGAAAGCCGTTTTGTTTCTTGGAGATCCGGGGACATCTGATGAATTTCGTCCTCCACTTATTAGTTGCCACTTTTGCTTCCAGCAAATTATTCCGTTTCCTTTTTTTTTTTTTCCAGTGCGAGACAAAATGAACAATGACAGCACCAGAAAATATAAGACTTCGATCTTCCTTCCCTGAAGGATGATGGAGCGGAGAGGGAGGAGGAGGGGAAGCTTTACTGAAAGGCTTTGTTAAATTCCTTGAGAATCTCACCTGCTCCACAGCTCACTTCAAATCAGCAATTGTGGGAAGAGGAAAAAAAAAAAATTATGTTCCTGACGGGGAAGATTCTGCAAGAAGTGCCCTGGCAAAAACCAAGAAGGTTCTTTCTTGGAAGGAAAAAAATAGGCCATTAGCACAATGACAAGGACGATTATGCTGATGCCTCCTTACCTAAGGCTTAGAGCGGAGCGGCCAATATCTACAGTTATATAAATTATATTGAAGAAAAGAAAATATTCACTGGAATCCAAGATTAAATATTAAAAAAACAAAACAAAAACAAAAAACAATTCAGAAGGAACCAGATACTTACATTTAAAGGAATCTTTCACCACCTCCACCAATGCCAACTTTTTACATCCTTCAACAGGTTCTATGCCACCGATTCTGGCACAGTTAGAATTCCTCCCCTACCCCCACTGGTCATGGATAGAGATGAGCGAGTAGTACTCGATTGAGTAGGTATTCGATCGAATACTACGGTATTCGAAATACTCATACTCGAGCGAGTACCACTCGCTATTCGAATGTAAAAGTTCGATGCAGAACCAACATTGATTGGCCGAATGCTATACAGTCGGCCAATCAACCCTGGTTCTTCTCCTACCTTTAGAAGTCTTCTCCGTGCAGCGTCCCCGCGGCGTCTTCCGGCTCTTCATTCACTCTGCAAGGCATCAGGCCTGGGCAGAGCCGACTGCGCATGCCTGCTTGTAGTGCGGGCATGCGCATACGACTCTGCCCAGGCCCGATGCCTGGCAGAATGAATTCAGAGCCGGAAGATGCCGCGGGGACGCTGCAAGGAGAAGACTTCTCGGAGGATCCAGCCCGACCCTCACTCGTGGACTTGGTAAGTATAATTTGATCGAATGTTGCCTACCCCTGAAACGAGCATTTTCCCCCCATAGACTATAATAGGGTTCGATATTCGATTCGAGTAGTCGAATATTGAGGGGCTACTCGAAACGAATATCGAACCTTGAACATTTTACTGTTCGCTCATCTCTAGTCATGGATACAAATGCCAACTTTTTCTACATTTGTCTAAGCCTCTCCCTACCTGTAGGATTCATCCACCATCTCAGGACAGCTCACATATACAGAATCACAATGTTAAGTCCGGTCGTTTAAATTTTTTCCCGGGTTAGACTAAAGGGTTTGCTTTTTACAGAGACCACGCCACTGTTGTCCCTGGGCTGTGCCTGGTATTGCAGGACAGCGCCCCCTTACTTAAACAATGCTGAGCTGCAATAACAACCAGAAATAGACAAAAAGCTATGGACATAAGAGTGGCGCTAAGATATTTAAAGGGGTTTTTAAGAAAGTATTACTTACCCATAAAATTTCCTGGCCCTGCCACTCCCAGCTCTGCCCAGTTTTTCAGGAATGGCAAGAGTAACATTTTTAGTTCACAGGTGTAACCAATTTTTAGTAGGTTTAAAATTCACAAAAATTATAATCTTGATACAAACCGAAGAATCTATTTGGACATTATTGGGGAGTGATCAGACTACACGCAGTTCTGTATAATAATAAAGTCAATAGGTTTAATGTGCCAAAATCCAAAGGCAAATCCTATAATGTCCGCTACCATGAAGAGTGGCCCCATAACCATTGCAGAAAAAAAAAAAAAAAAAAAAAAAAAACACCACCTCTGTTCATGCAACGTGGGGCCTCAGACTAAAGAGGACCATGACTGAGGCAGTTATACCCTCACAAACACACACTCGGAGACCAAAGACCTTCATCTACAAACCAGATGGAGAGGAGATTCGAAACACATTATAGACTTTTCTTTCAGAACTCAAAAATGTCAGACATGGATCTGGACTGTAAGATGGTGGAGAGTTTTTTGCTTTTTCTAGAAGGTGGAGGATCAATCTCATCATCATACAAGTGATTGATGTCACATAAAAGTAATTCTAAAAGAAGAATCTGCGAGATTGATGAGACTCCTGGGAAATAACCAGAGCCTGCTTTATATAAATGATGATAAATGTGGCCGGGCCGGAATTCTGTCACTTTTTGGTTTTCTTGGTTTTTGTTTCCAATCTGTAGTTGTTGTAAATCCCCCAACTCTCAACATTGACGTTGTCTTACTTGAGGACAGGAAGTATTCCAATAACTAAGGCGCACCCACCTATCAAAATAGACAAATATGCGTCGGCCCATTCATAGATTCCTTTGTGCCCGGGATCTGCTTTGGAGAATGTGAAGAATTATTCTGTTCCCTGATGAAGATTTTGCTCGCCGGCTTTGTTTTTATACTGAGCAGTATATAGGGCTTACTGCCCACGTGGCCCATTACCCGCAAAATGGAGATGTACCTTCTATGTATACCCAGCAAATCTAACCCACCTGGGAGACATGGGACCCCAGCGGCATCACCCAAATCCCATTAAACCACAGAACTAATTTATCCCCTGCGTCCATCCCAAATTGTGTATGTCACAAAAACGGCCTCCTTGTTAACCCTGGCCAGTAGTGATGGAAGTGCTGAATGGATCAGGGATCAGGAATGAGTGGCAAGTACGATTCTCAGTATTCACCTCCACCAAGACGCCATGCCTCTGATGTATGGGCCCAGGACCAGGGAAGAAGGAAGTCCTAGGAGTGGTAAGTACCGAGAATTCTCCGGGCCTAATCTCTCCTTTCAAAACTAATAATCCAATCATATGGTGCCTAATTATTGTGTCATATGGATTGGAGACCGGGGGGGGGGGGGGGGGGGAATACAAAAAAAAAAAAAAAAAAATTTAACTTACCTTTCCCTTGGCTCCGGCACTCCAACACCCCACACACCAGGTTCCCACCAAGCCCCACAATGTCCCAGACCTATGGCAGCTGATACCTCAATAGTTACACCACTGGTCCCTGCCCCTCACCCCCACATGACAAAAATTCCTGTGTTCAGTAGTTTGTATATGGACATGATACTTATTACACAATAGACAATCCTTCCATCCTGTGTATCAGAGAATAAAATGCATCTTGGGTATCCAATGTTGCCCAAAATGGGTCACAGCTTGACACAGAGCTCCCTGCAAAAGCCCCTGAGCTGCAGGGAGCCGTGTGGACCGGCCCGCATGTTATCTTGACAAGCGGCCGCAATCTCTAGACAAAAATTCTATATACTCAATCCCCCCCCCCCCACTGACCTGCCCTTTAATAACATTATACTCTTATCTCTACACTTCTACTTAATCTGTTCCCACCACATGTAATGATAGAAATGAATGCAAAGATTTTCTCCTGACATATGAAAAATGGGACTGTGGGAAGATTATTACAGGCCGGAATAATAATAATCCTGCATATACGGCACTTTATAAATACAAGTGCAGAGATTTTATACCGCTCAGCAGTATCCAGGGCATGGAGGTTCATAGACAGGAGGGGAAAAAAAAAAAACCACACACTAAAATGTCATTTGTCCGGAGGTAAAGAGGACCCGTCACCACGTCTGAGAAGTCTGACATACCTCATTGGATCGGTCATCCTGTGCATTTTGGAGTTTATCGAAATCTGTTCAGCCATTCCAAAGATATAAGCCCTTTTAATGTTGATGTACTATCTACTAGCCAAGTGGGTGGGAACACTGTCCTCTAGGGGTGGAGTCTGTGCCATATGTCATGCAGTGTCCCCACCCACTTGGCTAGTAGAAGTACATCAACATTAAAAGGGCTTATATCTTTGGAATTGCTGAACAGATTTGGATAAACCAAAATTCTCCAGGTGACAGCACCTTTCAGTCAAGGTACCCATTCCTCCTATTTCAAGCAATTAACTACCTGTGCCATGGGCGTGATGAATGCTGCCTCCAATCACATTACCTGGGGGTCATGACGTGGACACAACCACCGGGTCCACCAAAACCATTCTGCCGGGGACCAGGTAAGTGAGTAATACTCCCTGGACCACCCCTTTAAATCAAGTCAGAAGACCCCAGACCTTACTCAGAACATCCAAAGTAAGCAAGTTTAACAACTTAGTACAAATGATTTCCAAATGTGCCTTCCGTTTTGTGTACGCAGCACCTACGTAGATCCATGTACAGTAGTGTGGTCCTGTGATTGCGTAACCTCACTTCAGCCAAGACTATTAGCAAGAAGGAATGACCATAGATGTACATGATCCCAAATTTTACAAGTTGTTCAAATTTTTAGGCAACAATCATGGAAAATTTTACCTAAAAGAGATGGGGGTGCAGGGCAGCTCAAGGGTGGGGCTTAAACCCCAGACATGGGACTCCATAGACTACATTTGTAGTCTATGGAGAGTCCTAGATCTGCACTGGAATGGAATATTTTTGACTAATTATTAAATATTCTCATTTTATTTTAGGTTTCCTTTTATGGACCTTCTATAGCAGTGATGGCGAACCTATGGCACGCGTGCCAGAGAGGGCACGCAGAGCCCTCCATGCTGGCACGCGTGCGGTCGCCCGGATCGCTCACCAACAGGGAATCCGGTACAGGATTCCCCGTTGATGAGCGATCACTGCCTTCAGTTGTATGTGCAAATGCACATACAGCTGAAAGCTGTCAGGGTAGGCCGCGGATCGCGCGACCGCGGCCTACACTGGCTGCAGAGTTTGACCTCTGCCCCGACGCGGGCGCGATGACGTCATCAGCGCCGCCAGTGACAAGAAGGTGGATGCCGGCGGCTCTTCAGGGGTGAGTATGAGAGTGGCTCACTGTGTATATGATGTTGGGGGGAGCACTTATAATACTTGGTGGGGTGTATGATACTGGGGGGAGTGTATAATACTGGGGGGAGTGTATAATACTGGGGGGGCTTATAATACTGGGGGGGCTTATAATACTGGGGGGTGTACTAAAGAGCATATAATACTGGGGGGGGCTATTTATAAGCACACAATACTGTGTGTGAATGCCACTGTGGAGCATATAATCCTGTGGGGGGGACACCTACTGCGGAGCATATAACACTGGGGGGCTACTGTGGTACTGTGGAGAATATAATATTGTGTGGTGGGCCCACTGCAGAGCATATAATACTGTCTGGGGTCCCCTCACTATTTATATCACACAGTATCTGTTTTATAGCAGACGTGATATTAGTACAGGATGTAAGAATATTACACGGTAACTATAAAACAGATCCTGTGCGATGTAAATAGTGAAAATTAATTGTTCAAAGTACCAAATGCCGAGACCTTTACATTTCAGTACAACGTTGTTTGTATTATTGAAAGCTCTGTAAAGCCCCACATGACTGTAATTTTTGGTCAGTAACTGTCCGCAATTGTGGATCCGCATAGTATTAAGTCTATATTGTCGTGTTGGCACTCCGCGAAAATTTTGTGGGTTTTGGGTTGCAGTTTGGGCACTCGGTCTCTAAAAGGTTCGCCATCACTGTTCTATAGGGTGGTTATGGACAACTTTAAGGTGTCGGAACATCTGACGAAATGGCAGGGGGGTCTTGGGATTAAATGGTCAGGGCTGTAATTGACCCATCATGTCAAAGTCTGGGCGGACACTGTCCAAACAAACCGAAGATGTGAAGGGATCACATGGAAGAAGTTGTGTTTACTTAGGTTGATTGAGAATCTCTTCTCTATTTCAAGAAGAAATGTCTTGGTCAGCAGCAGCGACACATCAGATAATGAGTTGTAAAGGGCACCCAAGACCCCCGTCCAATGGGCTGAGTACTCTGCTGCCTAGTATCTGCTTGGTGGCCAAAAAAGTTAGTGCAGGCAGTCACAGAAAACCTATGGGTTCTGTAAAACTCACTGCACTATGGCAACAGTTAGCAACCTGTGAGTTGTGACCCCTTTGGTAGTCAAACTATCCTATCACAGGGGTCACCTAGGACCATTAGAACACATTTCCGAATGTCTTAGAAACAGACACTGCTCCTCCATCCAGGGCTGGCGTTAAGGCCGATGACCAGATCCCGGGAGCCTCACAGCTGTATCAGTGTACTGTGCTATCCATTCCAATACTGTTTAATTCTAAGACAGAGCACGGAGCTGAAAGATCCCTGCTCTACCATAGAGAACCGCCGATAGCGCACAGGAGGCGTGATGATGGCACAGCATTGTGCCACTACTACAGGGAGAGTCTGCGGCTGCTCCGCTCATCGTGTGAGCACGGTCAGGCAAATACAAGACTTATTGTCTGATGAGGGAAAGGAATCACCTGTTAAGGGAGCAAATATTTATAGGAGGGGGGCTATTAAATATAAAGGGGGCTAGCATTTATAATTTGGGAACTGTTTTATATAACGTGCTCATATAATACTGCTACACAGCTCACAAACATTTGGTGCAATATCACTATAGAACACCAAAATACTGCCATACAATTCCCAAGTGACAGTGAAATAATGCCGCTATTGAGTGCTGCATTGCCCAAATCAAGAGAATTCTGCGCAATACTACCAAAAAGCTTCAAAATACTGCCATACAGTGTCAAAACAATTTATTGTATACCACAATCACCAGTGTGCATGTGCTATACATTACTACATGCTTTGTTTTTATAATACCGCCAAACCACACCCAAATATTAGTGCATTCAGTGCTATAGTGCCCAAATGCATAGCACTTAGTGCTATGCCATCAAAGAGTACCCAAATAATACTGCCAAATTGTTATGAAAAGTCTATAGTATGCAATGTGTGAATAAAGAATACCGCCACACAACATCTAACTGAAATAGTGACAAACAGGTCAGGTTTCTACAGCATCTCCTGATATGACCTCTGTCCCCAATAGATTGTAGTGTCCACAGGGGTTATCCACCAGGTGTATAGCATACACGTCCTGGGCACACCGCCCTGCAGATCCCTCTCTTCTACCACCTGTTTGTGTACATATCAATTATGACAGTTCTCTAGTTCTGGATTACATGAAACCTATCCAGCTGCGGTAACCAGACACCGCACTCCCCGCCGCGCTCCAGCTTTTCATCCCCATTTGAATAGATTTGCATGGAAACATAAAAACCATCTCTGAAGCAACAGATCGAGCAAACAAGTCCGCATGTCAGCTGGAGCGCAGTACACTAGAGACAGGCTGGTGTGGCAGGAGGACTTACAAAGGGGACCTGTGAAACCGGATCTGAAGGCCTGATGGGTAACCCCTGATATACATATAATGCACACATAGATCTGGGTCCCAGAAAAGATGAGTCATTAACCCCAAATAATCCAACAAAAATAACCTATACTAAATCCTAGTCCTGTGTGATTACTACAACATGGCAGATCCACAGGGTATAGTAGTATACAAGATAAGTAATGTATATGCACAGTGACTGCACCAGCAGAATAGTGAGTGCAGCTCTGGAGTATAATACAGGATGTAACTCAGGATCAGTACAGGATAAGTAATGTAATGTATGTACACAGTGACTGTACCAGCAGAATAGTGAGCGCAGCTCTGGAGTATAATACAGGATGGAACTCAGGATCAGTACAGGATAAGTAATGTAATGTATATGCACAGTGACTGCACCAGCAGAATAGTGAGCGCAGCTCTGGAGTATAATACAGGATGGAACTCAGGATCAGTACAGGATAAGTAATGTAATGTATGTACATAGTGACTGCACCAGCAGAATAGTGAGCGCAGCTCTGGAGTATAATACAGGATGGAACTCAGGATCAGTACAGGAAAACGCTGGGTTCACATCAGCGTTCGGCACTCCGTATTAGGTTTCCGTCTTCTGCCGGCAGAAGATGGAAACCTAGGGGCCACACGGTGGCTCAGTGGTTAGCACTGCAGCCTTGCCAATCCCGCCAAGGACAAAAAACCATCTGCAAGGAGTTTGTATGTTCTCCCCGTGTTTGCATGGATTTCCATCCCATATTCCAAAAAAGACATACTGATAGGGAAAAAATGTACATTGTGAGCTCTATGTGGGGCTCACAATCTACATTTAAAAAAAAAAAAAAAAAAAGAAGATGGAAACCTGTCCTGCAGAGTCTGGCCGTGAGCGCCAGTGAGCGTTTTGAGCTCTCTGCGGCGAAGCTGTTTTTTTTTTTTTTTTAAACCAGACACAGAGTACTGCATGTCCGACTGTGTCCGGTTAAAAAAACGGTTTCGCCGCAGAGGGCATAAAACGCTCACCAGCGCTCACGGCCGGACACTTAAAACCCATTCAAATGAATGGGTTTGAAAGATGCCAGCAGGTTTCTGTCTCCTGCCCAGTTTTGTGCAGGAAACGGAAACCTGCAGAACGGAGCCCCGGGCACAGATGTGAACAAGCCCATAAGTAATGTATGTACACAGTGACTGTACCAGCAGAATAGTGAGCGCAGCTCTGGAGTATAATACAGGATGTAACTCAGGATCAGTCCAGGATAAGTAATGTAATGTATGTACACAGTGATTGTACCAGCAGAATAGTGAGCGCAGCTCTGGAGTATAATACAGGATGTAACTCAGGATCAGTCCAGGATAAGTAATGTAATGTATGTACACAGTGATTGTACCAGCAGAATAGTGAGTGCAGCTCTGGAGTATAATACAGGATGTAACTCAGGATCAGTCCAGGATAAGTAATGTAATGTATGTACATAGTGACTGTACCAGCAGCGTAGTGAGCGCAGCTCTGGAGTATAATACAGGAATACAGGATATGTAATGTATTATTTTCTATATCTGGATGAAGTAAATTAATGCAGCCATTCTGGGCAGATGTAATAACCAGTCTTTGCACATTGTGAGAACAGTCTTTCATCTACCCACGGAGAAGGTAAATGTAACCTTGCGCTATGTTAACCGCCTGCGATGTAAATATTACGGGGAGGAATCTGGAGTTAAATAGAAGGAATTATAAATCCAATCAATAGATTCTTGAAGGAGCTGTACTGGTGATTCACGAGGACTGGGGCGACCTTCTCAGCTCCTCATTTACCTGCACGGTCTACGTGCCTAAGAGCTGGAAGAATCGATAGCCTGTGGGACTCCGCGGCCGCCTGTTGGGTTCTGCTGCATATTACAGAGAGTCTATAACTGAGGAAACTGCAAACATTCACTGGTGATGGAGGAAAGCTAATTTGCTTCCAATTCACACTCCGCTACAGTAACTTAGAATAGGAATATTCTGGCAGCCTATACCCCCCTCCCTCATACTGTAGCCTGTATTCTACCTGGTAACCACATGTCCTCCTGTCTCTGTGACCATAATGGGGGTACAGGTCAGTACACATGGAGGGGGGGAGGGGGGGTATAAGAGTGCAACTGCCCCTTCCAACTTCTTCTGTACCTTTCAGATACAGTAGTACCCCACAGGTAATAGCCCCCTCCTCCCCCAATTACACATACAATCCAACCCTGTGAGACCCCTGTCAAAGCACAGTGTGACCCCATTATACGTGAACTGTGCGGCTCAGTCAGAAATGCAGGCGTGTCCCTATTATATGTACTGTATGACTCACGGTAGGAGAGTATTGCAAATTGCAATACTGATGTGAACCTGGTCTTAGTCATGAACACACTGTGTAACTATATTCTACACGTACTGTATGGCTCAGTTTTAAAACACCCTGTGACCCCATCATATCACCAAATAGTGATATTCCCCTACTAGGCACACACCAGCGTTGCGCGATGGTGTGCCGTCGTGCCGACGTCTACTGGTTCACATCTTTGTATGCAAACATTGACAAAACATCTTCAGACAGAAGCTATGGTTGAAAGTTAAAGCTTGACTTTCGTTTTGCCATTGCAGCACCGCTATAGAGGTCATGTTTATGCAAGGCATGCCTGATGCTTTTCATGAATACAGTAAATAAAAGGCACAAGTAACTCTGCAGTAATCTGAAGGGCTGAATTTTTAGGGGTTTTTAGCCATAATTCAAAGGAGTACTCTTCCGTCAAGCTAAGTTTTTACCACAGTTGTTTCTGTCTACAGAAGTTTTGTTAGTCTTTTTATACTTCTAATTAGAAGTCATCACAGAACCAGCAGATCTTGACATATCAACTCGAGTCATAGACCTCTACTAGATGTGGACCAAGCAATCAGTCCCCTTTGGAATAGTCTGGAATGACATATTGCAACCCTAAAACCAGACAAACGTGAAGAACTGCACAAGTAATAAAGTATAGCAACAGTAATATAGCCATTTTAAGGCGGGGGGGGGGGGGGGGTAGTTACCAATGATGGAAAGAAGAGTTAGAGGACTTATTACCACCTCCATCTCTCTTGCATTATTCAATAGGCCCTGCTGCACTGATTCCAGTACAGTTGGACTTTCTTCTCCAACCTTCACTGCTCCTGAGCAATAAGTGCAGTTAGATAGGTGGGCGGTCCTGGAATGGAGGAGATAGACTGAGACCGCCCACCAAAACTGTAGAGCGCATAATTATGTTTAAAACAACAAATGATTGCTCGGGAACAATGCCTGAATCAGTGGAGCAGCGCCTATTGAAGCTTGCTAAGAATTGGAGATTGTGACGTTGATGAAAGACCCCCTTAAAATAGACTATTCAAAAATTTGGGTATTCTATGTTTTTCCATGCTTTGTATACTGTATTTATATCAGCTTGCCCCATTCATGTCTGGTACTGCAACTCCAGTGAATACCTGCAATACCAGGAACAGCCTGTAGACCCTAGTGGCGTAGTTTTAATCTCAAACACTGCTTGAATTAATCGAAAGTGGAGAATCCCTTTAATGAAAAGTAGTTACATGAAAGAATAATGTCATTTCCTTCGGCTCTTAGAAGTTCTATAAGGAAATCAAAGTCTATTCAGCCGCATCTGAGACTGTTAAGTGACAGTCAGATAATGAATCTTTTTTGGAAATTAACATAATTCACTTGAGACATTTACAGTTTGGCGTATGGTATACGGATGTCGGGATCACTATAAATATTAGCTTTCAAGTTTACATAATGGGATAATAAAACTTTTCATCTCTAGGAAAGGTGCAGGTTGAAAAGAACAATGGGGGGGGGGGTGAATATTAATCCGGCGCAGCACGCCATTGCTTTACTCTCCGCGCACGTCCTCCGTGGTCGTGTCGCTGCCGGTGTAGCTCCTTCAGCGCTGCCAAATTCATAATTATTTAACCATCGTCTCTGCAAGATTACTTACTCAAGCAGCAGCTTTGTCTTGCATTGATTCCTGCAACGGCTAACCGGGCGCCGCGCCAGCTCATTTCTCTGCTTGATCCCGCTCTTGGCAGCTCGTCTGATTCAGCAATTACATAGGTCTTAAAGGGCTGCTCCTCTCCTATACTATGTGACCCCCACACCGAGGCGTTACTTACTGTAAGCAGTGCCTGCGGATCATGGAGGAGTCACGTACTAGGAATAGGGTCATGGTTCGCCCGACTACAGTATTTGCGATTTGGATTTTTAGTGGACAAAAAGACTCAAAAAAAATTAGGTTTACCAGACGTTTGGTTGAGATGGACGAACCTTGCCAGATTTCAGGAATATTTGAGGTTCGCCTTCCTGTTTAAGTGTCATGGTTATAATTTGGGGTCACATCAGAATCCCAGGGGAGGTGCAGAAAAACTCCGCAGGTCCTCTGGGGTTGTCCTTCAACCCCCTCGGTGACATCATTGGCCCGGGGAACATCCAAGGCCTGAGAATGGGTCACAATGCAGGAAAGACCAATGGTTTTAACCTTTTAATGACCAGAGCAGATCATCATTCACAGTCAGGTTATCATAGAAGACACCTTACCATTATCACCAGATTTCTTGTCCTTTACACTTGCAGCTCCAGAACTTTGTCTCTAGATTTTGGGGGAAAAAAAAATAAAATTAATTATCGAGGTTATGGACTCGAAGCAAAGGGTTAATGTAGACAAAGAGAAAATTAGATCTGTTATGCTAATCCAAAAACCATTTCTTTATGTGGATCCCCCCACACTCTTCTAATCCAATTGTATAGTCCTCTCTGGTAGGGTATCCCAATGGCCATCACCTGCCCATCTCCAGTGATCCTCTTAGATGAGAGTCTAGTTGGGCCAAAAGGCGGTCTATTGGAGTTCCAACATTTAGCAACCCCAGCAATCCAGCCATGGTCTCCACTTCTGCACACAGTACTCAAGCGGATGGCTCCATACACTGGCCGTTTCTGGTTACTGCAGTCCTACCCCCATTGCATTACAAAGACAGGGTGGGTCTCAGGCCGTTTCTTCCCCGCCACCAGTGGTCTCCAGAAGAGGAGCCTAGGGCAAAATCCCTAGGCCCTGCACGGTTAGCCCCAATACCACAAGTACTGGCCACATAGTGCCCGCTATGGGGCTACAGGCCAAAGTCACAAATCTCTAGAACAGACCAGAAAGCTCCCAGTAAAAGTTGCAGGGCCAACAGCTAGAGCGATAGAGCCCGACAAAGCCACAGAATTCCCAATAGCAAGATTTAAGGATCCAGTGTACGTGTCACAGCTCCCAGTGCCACCCACCACAGACAAAGCCCCATAAAGTTGTGGACTGGTTTTGGAACAAATTTTACTGTCATAACCAGCGCCATATTCCGCTGTATGAACAAGCCCTATCAGATATGCTATTGCTATTTATTCAGTTTCCTATTACACCACATTATTGGCCACATGTTGCAGAAACACATCAGGCCTCCCATTGTATGGAACGTAGAAGCCTGAGGGGCCCTGATCCAGGTGCAGGAGTGTGGGGGGGAGCCTCTGCCCACCAGGGGGCAGTTCTCTGACTGTGGGTAGAGACGCTGCTTCCAATTACCAGAAGTACTGTCCATGGGGTGACATTACAGAGAGACGGCTGTGCTCGAGGACGCCGCTGCCAGCCACATAAATGTTTAATAGGGTGATTTAACGCAGTTTGGGGCGCACATAGTTATACAAGCGAATCCGGATTTATAGATTCAATGCTGGACGTTAATGAGCCATCTATTGTGTAGGAAAGCAGATTAACCAATGAATAGGGCTGCGTTTACCATTCCTGTAGGCACCCAGCTTTCTCGGGCTCCTGTAAGGCTATGCCAACTTGCTATGCCAGTATAATGGATGTATAACACACTGCACCAACTTGTTTTAAGGGGTATTCCCATCTTATCACTATAATATGCCATATCTGATTTTTTTTTTTTTTTTTTTTTTTTGGGGGGGGGGGGGGGAGGGGTGTTATCAGACCCCTGGGATCTCCAATGATCCCAAGAATACTATGGCTGCTGCAAAGGTTTAGCCAACTCGCCAAAGAGCCCTCTTAACTTGTCCTAAACAAAGTCTATGCTTGGACCCCGACCTAGCTAGTGGTATATTTTGGCAGGCCCCTCTCAGGGTCTAGGGCCCAGTAGTGACTGCTTATCGTGCACCCCCACATAAGTATTATGGGCTATGAAGCAAGACAAGGGAGCAATTTGCAGTACAGCTGTATACCATCTATATACCGGGTGGCTCATTGGCCACTTTTAGTCTATCTTCTATCTAAGTGATGGAAGCCTCTAGAATTCTGCTAGAACAGAAGCAATGAATGTAAATGAAGATCCCATCAAGATTCGGCATCAATCACGGCATGAAGCCTGGCGCGGGGTGCTTTACTCTGTGTGCGGCCATGTTCTGCGCCGGAGACCTCGCTGTCTTTATAGCTGTCACATTGTGTTCTACGGCCCGCGTCCTCCTGTGCGAGCAGCGATTGAGTGACAGCAGGATACGGCTCGGGTAATTTTGATACAAAGCCTCCATACTTTCAGACTAGACGTCTATGGCGGTGATAGATCTCCGGGAATCCATGCTGTTAGACAATTTAGTATCATTGTAGTGCTGAGTGACTGTGGCAAACGGGAACAAACTCTTCTAAGTTATCATAAAGAAGAGATATATTATGGACATGACGGGGACTCGTGTCTGCAGCGGATTTACGTGCACCGTTATGGTAGTGGTGCAAAACTGCAGCACGCTGATATACCATTACTATCGTATTGTGCACTTATTCTCGCAGGTAAGGGGAGCCATTACTTATCTGAAATAAGATGCCCCCTATTGGGAAGGCGATGGGCAGGTCTTGCTTTATATGTCCGTGTATTTCGCGGTTGAGTCGGCCACAGAATCTGCGGCATGGGGCTCAAGCCAATTAACCCCACTATGTCTGAGGTTATGCCATGGTGGCGACGGATTCCACAGGACTGGTATTTGGAGACGTTCCTTTGTGTACCTGCCCCAAGGGGCCACCTTGCCAAGCTGGGGGTGCCCCTCCTTCAACATAGATCGGTGGGGGCCTTCCGAGGAGAAAGTGTTGTGGTCAGTAGGGGATTGACAACCACAAGACCTTACCCTCCTCACACGCAATGTCGAAGTTTGTTTCTATCTCCACCAAGGTCATACGCAAGGTCAAGCTTTGAGAATTATATAATCTGACATTTTGGATAACAAAGTGTAGCAGAGCTTCATCTGTCATGTGTTGGGAGGAAGTCGCTGCACTACACCATTGTTACAGACATCTTGTCATCTATGATAGTCCTTTAGCTGCCGGCACTCCAAGGGGCAAAAAACCCCCAGAGCACGTTCAGTTATGTCATGACGTATTATCGGCAGCACCGCCCAGGACTATAGACATGACTGGCGCCATCACCAGGTACACCTGAGCATATGCCACAGCCCACTGGATCTGATGGACCCTGGTCACAAGTGCAAGGCTCGTCCAGACCTCGTTGAGGGCAAATTTTGCGCACTGCAGCCAAAAAGCGCCGTGAAGAGACCACGATGCATTTCAGCAGCAGTGTATCCTAGGGTGTTTCACACAAAGTTCTGCAGAGTGTTCCCTCTATGAATCCCCCCCCCACCTTGTACACCCAGGGGTGAACCTGGGCTTTCTGCCGCCTGAAGCGGCGTCAGAAAGCCGCGCCCCCCCCCCGGAGGAGGGGCAGAGCTTAGGGGCGGGGTCGCAAGAAAGGGGTGTGGCCGAGTAGAGCGAGCGGCGTTCGCAGGCAGGGAGAGGACCTGCTCTCTGCCTGAGTGTGAGGGGCGGCCGCTGGAGCAGCGCTGCGTCCAGTAGGGCCGCCCCAATACACCGCTCGCTTCCTGTGTCGGGCTGCAGACACGGTGACGCTAAGCCAGTCCAGGACAGCTTGTCCTGGACTGGCTTAGGTCAGCAAAGATGCCGCCCTCCCGAGGTCCTGGCATAGCGCCGCCTGAAGCGGTCGTTTCAGGTCGCATCATGGGAGGTGCGGCGCTGTGTATACCCCTTTATGGAAACCACCAGAGTTTTTGAAATCGCAGCATTTCCGCTATGGATATCGTTTTGCAATCTGTCGATGGGATTAGCCAAAGTTTCATACACTTTGCAGGTACTGTAACACACCGCAGCCAAATTGCGGCATTTACACTACTTGAATGCACTGAAATACGGCAATGTAGCAACATTTTGGAGCATTTTACGCCAAAGTCTAGTTCGAACTAAAACAGTAAATCTGCCCCATTGACCTGATGCGACGTCTTCGTCATTCTGGATATTGATTATATAATAAACCCTATTAAGGTTTCCATAAAAACCTGATTGCAGACTTCACCTACAGAACACATTGAGCTCTGCTACATCTATGGAGAACATAACAAATAAGACTGGCCATCACAGTCACTGAGGACATACAAGGAAAATGTTATTTCAAGGTTACATTTATCATAAGATCCTGCAGGGGGGGGGTTGTGCGGTGCATTAGGAGCGGTGGCACACGGTGCGAGGCATTACATACTAGTCATATAAAGCTTTTAAGGTTTTGTTAGGTTTATCAAGTGGTTGGTAGGATAATGTACGAGTCACAAGATGGATCTCCCTCCTGACATGTTTATATATACATAGGTGCATTAGTGTCTGACGGGGAAGAGTCTGCTGCTCCATGATGGAGACCCCCCAGCACACCAATAGAGACCGTACATGTAAGTGTATGCCCGGGGGCAGGGGGAGTAGAGGAGAGGGGCTGGGGGCTTCATGTGCCAACAAGTCACTCTGCCTCGATCAGGGTGAGAAGAAAATGGGAAACTGGACCTTTGCCCCGGGTGGAAGAAAAAAACAAAAAAAAACAAAACACGACTCTTGTGGAACCAGAAGACCACCAGTCCTATAACTTCAGAGTCATCATTACGTCTGTGCAGGCTTCTTAAAGGGGTTGTCCAGGATAACAAGAAGTACTACTCCTCGTCCCCCTCCCCCCATGGGTGGTGAGAGGGAGAATGTCAGAAGAAGTCTCCAGTCTGCTGTTCTTTTGTAGTCTCCAGGCTCTCTGCTATAGAACTTCTTAGGTGGAGGACCTGATCACTTGTGGTCATGTGACTACAGGGCCTTCACTATCCTGCTGAACTTATTACCATGTGCTGAGGCCTCACCAGTCAGATCGCACTGAGAAGCAGTGATAATAGTATACAGCAAGCGCCCCCTAGTGGTGACTACAGACAAGCAGAATTGCAGCTACATTCAGACTACAGACCCTTAAATGAATTGGGAAACATCTACTCTCCGGCATCTCTGCTTGTAGTCAGTGAATGGGAACATTCTACTTTATATCCATAGACCAAAACCTTCTTGCAGCTGAGACTTTGTTACAATATCATCCAGCGTAGACAATCCCATGTGCTAAATACATTATCAGCCCAAATCCCCATCCTGTTCTGATACTTTGTTACATTGTATCAGTGCGGACAAACATATCAGCATGAA
Source organism: Leptodactylus fuscus (assembly GCF_031893055.1). NCBI lineage: Eukaryota > Metazoa > Chordata > Amphibia > Anura > Leptodactylidae > Leptodactylus > Leptodactylus fuscus. The sequence goes on along the minus strand of NC_134266.1, from coordinate 26,393,565 downwards.
ATCCTTGCAGCCCAGCTCACAGAGTGTTGTATAAACTGAATACACTACAGTGGTCTGCTCATCCAGATCTTCCTGATACATAGGGATTATGCTGCAGTCTAAGCAGAAGATAATCCATATCCAGCCCTGTGTATACGGCTGCCACTTATGGGGCCCTGGTTGGTCATGTAATTGCTATACTAAAAAGCTAAATATTTGGCCAAGATCCTCTCCTTTAAGTCCACTAGATGTGATAAATATTTGCCTTCCTCTAAGAATAGTGACGTTCAATAGATGTGCCTTGTAGAGTATTATTACCTATAGGCAAGTCTTGGGGTGTTACCATATCCCCTCCTTCTATTCCTTCATTCACCGCTACTCCGGAGTCTGAACTGACAACATAAAAGCTAATTTGTAAGGAAAAATAAAAATCTGTTTTGTGTATACAGCTCCAGTGCAGTCCTATGTGGCTCCATGGTAGGGCGGAGCCAACACAAGACTGACCCAAGGGCGGTGCCTACCTGTGACAGATCTGCCACACTGTACTCCATCCCCCCACCCCAATGTATCACACTCCTGTATTCCTCTGTCCTTATACGCCCCATAAATTGCCCCTTTCTCTATATACATAATTTTATGCCCTTAAATTGGCAAATTTCCAGAATTATTAGTGCAGAAATATAACCGTTATCCGGGCCCATTGACTCCTAATAATGTGCAGCTATTAGAGAATCGCTTCAGGATTTTATAGGCAACATGTAAAACTGTGTCCTGATGTGACCCGAGTCTCCAAGAGTGCCACATTATGTTATATACAGATTGAGGATTGTGCTGCACATATTCCCTATATCCAGGGTTAGATACTGCTATATGGCAGCATCTGATAATCCAGTCACTAGCATTAGGAACGTTCCTCCATACAGGTAGATAATATTCACTCTGCCTATATACAGGTCAGATGAGTATACACAGGCGCGTACAATATCTATACGCCTGTATCAGTATCAGTGCTGCCGTGTTACAGATACATTGAGGGTCCCTGCCTTATAGGAATGCCATGAACCCATCTCTATGGACCTGCCTGCTATATAGGATGTGGTGGACTAACAGATTAATACCCAATTCTAGCCACCACTAGGGGGAGCTCAGGAGCTCACTGCATACTGTTTTATTACTGAATTCAATATAGAGTCAGTATGCAGTGAGCTCCCCCTAGTAGTGACGGCAGACAGAATTTTATCATTTAGGTTAAGGTGGAAACACATTGCAGTTTTTTTCTGCAGACTTAGTTCCCATTATACCTCTATGGAAAATGCTAGCGAATCTGCAGATATAATGGAAATGCTACGACATACAAAAATACAACGGTTTTTGAAAAATCTGCAGTATTTCCGCCGTGGATATTTTTTTTTTTTTTACAATGTGTGGATGAGATTAACCAGAATCCCATCCACTTTGCAGATAACATGAAGCTTTTTTTTTTTCCCGCAATTTCAGCCGAAGGAGGTTTTCCAAGACTTCAAAAAACGTATAAGTGCGCAGGGAAGGTTATACCGGAAAAGAACCTTTCCCCACCTGCTCCATTTGTCGGTTCTGGTGATGCAGCAGTGAGGTCATTGGCTAAACTATTTGTCAGTCAATCACTGGCCTTAGTAGTCACAACTTAGTCATATGGGTCAGCCAGGACTATAACAGGTGCAGTAAAACTGATGTCACCGACAGTCGACAGCAAAGACGGTCAGGGAACAGGTACAGTATCAGGGTTCCTCGCAGATTCACCACTGACATTGTAAGCCATAAGCATTAAAGTCAATGAGAATTGTTTTATTTTTATTTTATTTATTTATTTATTTTTTAAATGATTTTAAAATCTACAAAAAAAAAAAAAATTCAACATGGTGGACACAACATACTCAGCACTGCTACATCTGTCATTTGTTCCCATCAAACTGAAAGATGTAATATAGAAATATAGTAATAGACTGAGCACACACCAAGGCATTGAGAGCCACGTCCGGAATCCATTAATCTAGTGACACGTCCTCATCACACGGGGACATGCGGGGGCTGTGGGCTCGTCTGATATTATACAGGTCCATTAATCAGGAGACGGCGGCGCTCATTATTATTGTCCTGACACTCATGTCATTATACCGCCGCCTGCTATTACCATCTAACATATGCTCCGCTATCAAGCGCCAAATCAGGTTACATGGACTCATCAAGGGAACGAGCGCGAGACCGGTGTCAGTAACGCTCCGTCACCTGGTTAGAAAGTGAAGTGCGGAAATTATTATTTTTTCCTTGTTTACACTATTGTGTTGAGGGGGGGAGGGGCGTGAGGAGGAACGGGACATTTCTGTAATATACTTTATTAACCTGTCCATCTTAATAGGAAACAGACTCTAAAGTTCCCATTATCAATGCTGTAACCCTCTGCATGGAGACCGTCCATAGCGTGTACTCCATGTAGTATGTAGAGCTGTAGCATTTACCGTGTGTGGGGGAGGGAAATGATCGCAACTCCGGTTCTATGCCACCTAGATTTTCAGCTTTTATTTGATGCCAAGATTGCAACTCTAGCTACAAAATGGAGACCGATAGCTCCAGGGTGTCCTGTGAATCCCATATAACAGTCAGGATGACGATGACAGTAACATGATATGGGAAGCAAGGGGCCCCCTGGAGGGCAGAAGGGGTTTGGGGAAGTCAGCAAGTAAGGTTATCGGTTTGCTGCAAGAGTATTTGTTGAGGGAACCACACAAGATGGTCACCTGGTGGTTCGGACAATGTCTGAACTAAAACTGCTATTATACTTTGGGGTCTCTTTAGCCCCCCCCCCCCCCCCCCCCCCATCTACATTCCAACCCCTCCATCACCCAGACACTGGGACTACCAGTCACTTTTTTGGGTTACTTGAGTACTATAAGTGCTGGACCCATGTGAAAAGTGAGCATGGCCAACATATTTAGTGCCAAAAGTGGGCAAGGAGATATGCCACAAAGGCGTGCTACGGCGATCGGTGATTAGCTTTGGCCGAAACACGTCACATTGCGCTGCGCGTTGTTCTCCAGGGATCCCCCCAGAGAAATGACATGTATGGGTTAAATATTATTGTAGGGTGACAACACAAAATACTTATCCTAGTCGAATTGGGGCGCCATCTATGGTCCGCTTGGGTAATACAAGTACAGCAGTGGCCCAGGGCAACCAGTTTGTTCAGCTTTTGTCAAGAGAAGGGTCAAAAAACGAAAGCCGCTTTGTGGTTGGTTGCTATGAGCAACAGAGTTATGACGCGGATCAAGTTGGTCTTTGCCATCTAAACTACAGCGTCTTGAAGTTATTGTATTATGGCTGTCACTTGTAGAGATTAAGACAGTTTATAACCTGGAAGACGACCACTTGTCATGGGCAACAACTTCTCTGTCTACAATAGCTCCAAAACTGAGGCCACCGTTTCCACTCCTCGATACAAGCCCATCCCATGATACTGCTCGACCCTCCACACCGAACCCAAACAGGAGATCTTACCTACTTACCTACGTTATATCACATTATTTCTGCTCCGAGTTTATAATTCATTATTTCAATCTTCCCTCGATGCCCCAAGTTTTCCAAAGCTCCCCTTGTACCCACCATTTTAAGTAGGTGCTCCTGAGTCACCTCCACAACATTCTGGAGAAACTCAAGAGTCCACCATCACCTCACAACTACAGCAAAGCTTCTTTACTAAACCCAGACATGTGCCCGCAGGGCCGGTGTCCACCCCCGACCATCTATAGGAATTGCAAAAAAAAACCCGCGGCAATGCGAGTTGTGCCATAAAGGGGCCCAATGACGCTCAGTCTCCCAAGGGCCCACACAAACCAGGAGCCAGGCCTGTACACCCAATTTGGGGATTCTGAATTAGTAGAGGGGGACCCTTGGTTCAGGGATTGTGTAGAGCAATTCCCATTCCAGCCAACACATTGAGTTGAGGTCAAGTCACAGCAGGTATAGCTTACAGTACATGCTGCGATTTCCAAAGAGCTAACAATTTTGGAAAGACCACCTCACGTACTTTTCTACAATGTGTAGATGGGATTTGCTAGAAATTTGCAGGGACTGTAAAGGGCGCCTTCTGCCACATGACGCCCCAGCTTAAAGATTGTGTTGCCTATGAGAGGGGGAGAACAATCGTCTGGTGATTCTCTCCCCCAGACCCCATAGTAGCTTTAGGATCAGTCGTTATGGATCTTGCTTGATCCTAATACAATCCAAAGGTTTCATCTAAGGGGGCATTTTATTGTAGGTTTCTGTGGTTAATAGGGGGTGTCTAGTTCTGAAAACCCATTTGCGAATATCAGATTGTAGTTACTTATCTATAGTCATCCCTAGAAGGAAGAAGACAGCTGTTATGGTGCCACCATAGGATTCATATATCATATTCCATGGAGAGCCAGTTGGGAAGTGGGGGAGAAATAAAAAAAAAAAAATGCATGTAATGCTTCATTTAACCAGCGGAGGCACTGCAGGGAAGAGGCTTGCTATGGCTTTGTTACAGCTGGAGGGTCACAGGTTGGTCATCATGGCTACAGTGAGCCTGTCCCATTCTGGAAGACCCAACACATCTATTGATTTCAATAAAGAGCATGCAACGCTTCCTTTGGCCTCTGGAGGTGCTGCAGGGAAATGAAGCACTTCCCGATACAAGTTGATCATTTGTGGGAAAAACTAATTTTTGAACTCATCTGACAAAGTGGACTACCCTTGTAGATCTCCATGGGCTCAGGAATTGGACACCTCTTTGGGAAGAGGATTGTTGGAAGGGGCAGTTTTGAATTGAGGGCTGACTCACATTGATTCTCCATCAGCTTGTAATACATCAGCGCAATCCTCACCGATCAATTCACTAGACAGGTGATAAAAACAGAGCGCTGACCTCAGCACAAACCTGCGGCGAGCGTTAATGAGGACGCCGTAACTACCGATAAAACTTTTTTGTTTGGACGGGTGAAGTTGTCATACATCATCCTGTCACCAGGTGGTTGTTTAGTCAAGAAAAGCAAAAAAAAACAGGAGGGAGCGCCCGGGGTGTGATGGATCGCTCTGGTATGGAAATGACATTCAAGCCTCGCAAAAAACTCTGACATTAATTGAAATTTATGGAAATATCCAGAATGGATTTGAATAGAGAAAAATCTAAATTCAAAACAAGGTTTGGATGGGAAATCCAAGAAAGATAAATGGCAGAGGATAAAAGTCATCACCGGGGGACAGACGAGGAGACGCAGAACAACACCGCACCCACAATGCACTGCTCAGCGTATTCTGTATCCTCCGACGGGGGAAAGATTGTCATTTTAATATCTGTGGAAATGTTTAGAAATCGACAAAATCAGAAGAAACCTTGGGGGGAAAGAGCTACAAGGCTCTGGTGTCCGGGATACCCCGAGTGTCCTGTACTGAGGGGTAACTATAAGTAATAGCCACAAGAAGGGGATTTATTTTTTTTACTGGTCTCATTGGAGTCCAGTATTTTTGACAAATCTTCCGGGCCTTGTGTCCTGGTTTCAACAGAGAGAGAGAGGAGTACAATGGTGAAGTGGAGGAGCCATCAGTTCCGAACTCCGCCATTGCACTGTCTGGGGCTTGGTAGACGCAGGTGCAATGTAATGACGTCATAGCACCTGCCGCGCCAAGCTAGGGCAAGATGACAGACGCCTGCTCCATGGGATGGGGGTGGGGGGGGGGCACAAAACAGCCATTAAAATGTGTAGGCAGGCACTAAAAAGGGAGCCTTATACTGTGCTGAGAAACACTAGGGGGGGCATTAAACTGTGCTGAGAAACACTAGGGGGGGGCATTAAACTGTGCTGAGAAACACTAGGGGGGGGGCATTAAACTGTGCTGAGAAACACTAGGGGGGGGGGGCATTATACCGTGCTGAGGAACCCTAAGGGGGGCATTATACCGTGCTGAGGAACACCAAGGGGGGCATTATTCTGTGTTGAGGAACACTAGGAGGGCATCATACTGTGCTGCGGAACACTAAGGAGGGGGGGGCATTTAGTGTTTGTGGGGGCACAATGGGACTAGGCAGATTGTGTCATTGTCCTGTACCCCAAATGTCAGCTGGGTCATTGTCTTGTAACCGAGTTTTCATGTATGTCTTCCTTCATCCTGTACCGCTAGTGTCAACATATCATCCTCTTGTAGCAGAAGTGTCCTCGTCGTGTACCCCTAGAGTGACATTCATTATGTACCCCAATTGTCAGCATGTCATTGTACAATGGTGTTATTGCCCTGTACCGCCATCCGTCCCCCCATATACCAATGGTTGGGGATGTCCTGTACCCCAAATGTCAGTGTTTTGTATTCCAAGTATCATAGTCTAAGTGTCCGCCTGTCCCATTACAGTGACATTTTCTGCCACCCCCATTGTCAGTGCATCACCGTCCTGTACCCCCATATCACTGTATATGTAATACAGGAGACTCCTCTGGATTTCAGCTCCGCAGGTTCCTCTCCAGCCATTACATTGAGCAGATACTACAGTTACTGTATTTTGTGTCCCCCACGGATAAAGTTCCATCAGCTGCAGACATATTGTGTAATATATATGTATATAATCTCAGTATACGGCAGCGCAGCCCCAGAAGTGTAATTGCTGCAGAAAATAAAGTCATTCATCTCCAGGGGCCCCTGTGGTATAATGAAATATCTATCCCGGGCTCCGCATTTCAGGCATCAATAGGAGACGTGTTACCTGGGGATGCAAATCAATACTGTGGAATATCTAGAGCGGCCGCTGTTTGTGCAGGATTTACACCGCGTGTCCTCATATAACATAGTTATGGAGCAAACATCAAATCTTATTCAACAGCAAATATCGGAATATCAGGTCTTCAACAAGTCCCACTATCGGAGACCAAGCTAGTTTTAACCAAAAGACCACACAAGCCATTAATATATATCAGATGCAGTAGAGCTGAGTTTGTCATTTGGTGCAATACATTGTAATATCCCCATATGGGGGCTGCAGGTCACACCGTCTGCATTGTCTAATGTCAAACAGGTAAGAAACACATTCAGCTCTGCTACATCTCTGTAGACATCCACCACCGCACAGGTAATTTCTGGCACCTGCAGAAATTTTTTTGCAGACATGCAATGCTGCAGACTTTTAGTAACACCATGCTGTTTTAGGAGAGGGAATCCTTGCTCGGCGGTCACTTACCTCACTCATGGTTGCTTGAGATGACAGTCCTTAGGTCTCCACCTGGGTTTTACACTGAAGGACGCGCGGCAAGAGCTGTTACAATCTACTAAGCTTTTTCTCTTAAAAGGGGCTACCCTGTGGCATCACAAGCCCAGTAAACCAATAAGAGTCCTGCAGCTAACAACCATTTAGTCCTGGCATTTTATGGCAAAGACTAAGGGGACACCTAGTGGTCAGATTTGGAATTACAACGGAAAGCTGCAATGTGTGGAGTAGAGCTGGAGAGAGTTGCATGTGGCATAGAGAGAGATGTAAAATAAGATATTATTGCATCCTGCAGGGGTATACATGGAACGTCAGGGGGTGGGCGCACAATAACATATTATATCCGCTGGCATGCTATGTGACAACCTCACGATATACATATAGCTTGTATAGATCCTATAGTATACCGTCATCACATACTGTATGGTATGGCAGAGGAAGCCAAATACTGCACCTATGTCCGGGTATAGCTTTGTGTGGCAGACTAAGGCTCCATATACATGACAATAGGGTCTGTAAGGGTCCGAAAAACGACGAAATAGGCAGTACAGCCATATAGTCTGTGTACCATATGTGACCCTATTATTAGAGTAGAAGGACAAAGCCGCCAAATGGGAAAAAACAGGACCTGCTACATACATTGCCACCGCAGACCCACATACTGTAAATACGACGGATGTATATATGGGGCCGTAGAAATGAAAGAGTCCGCATGGCGATACATAGGGGCCAACACTAAGGTCAAAGTTGTAAGTCGCCATTAACATAGCGGAAAGTGAAGAGTCACCGGCTTCCCATCAACACTCCAGATTCAGGTTCATCTGAGGAGACTCGAGCTGCGGGGTCCATATCTTCAGCCTCCTGCGGCAATCTCTGCCTCCAATTAGAAACAATGGGAGGCCAAAACTGGGCGGATCTACCCCCAAATCTGCATCATATTCTTACATGTGAACGAGGGTTGAAAGCTAATGCAGACCATCAGTGTAGTCCTACAAGTAGTCGGAGACTGTTGCTATGGGTTATGGTTGGGCCTGTTGCTGTTGTTATGTACCTGCCACGTGCACATGTATACTAATGTATGATTATACCGCCAAACCATGGGATGTACTGTGTATACTGAAACATCCAAAATGTCCGTATACCCTTGAGCAGTCAGACATATACATACTTATCATGCCTTGTATGCCAGTTTTCCGGCATCACAAATTTTGCGCAAGTCAAGTTTCTGCATCTTTTTTCTCGTACATGCCGCCCTTGCACTGTCTGTGAGCAGATTTATGCCGCATTACTTGTGCAAAAGATGGCTGACGTGCGCCAAATTATCCCTAACATGTCCCATGGCCTTCCCAATTCCAACCAGTCAATAAGTGTCCCTATATAGTATAATGTCCCTTTACTGAGCTAGACAGGGTATAATAGCCCCTTTTAACCCCACACAATATAAATGCCCCCTCCTTGTGGCTCCCAAACAATGTAATACCACCTCATTGTAGAACCCACAGTATAATACATTTTATTGTGGCCCCCACACAGTATAATCCCCATTATTGTGGCCCCCATACAGTATAATGCTCCCTCACTGCGGCATTATATTTCCCCTGCTTCACCATTGTACACCACCTAGGACAGAGGGACAGCATCCAAAATCCAGGACTGTCCCGCTGAATCTGGGACAGTTAGGAGGAATGGTCTGCTGTGGTGACCAAGAGCAGAGCAAACAAGGACAGGTGTGTGCAGCACCCTGAAGGTTTCGCCTTTCGGAGTCTCTCAGATGTTCCAGGAGAGTTGCCAAATTTTACTACACAGCCAATGTATGGAACAGCTATTTTGGAACTGTATGGTGCTTACTAGCCATGGTTTGTATACTGAAGGACGTTGCCCATATGGGATGGAACATCACACACTACATAGGGCACCATTCAATGTAAGGCTGGCATTGCAGAGAGTGCAGGGAGATTATCCTTCAATTCCCATTAGCTGGTGTCACCCTGCAGGATGCAGCAAGGCCGCTAGCTTAGAGAAGGGGGGACAATGCCCTCTAGGTCCCCCCCGACTAATAGCAGCAGAGCATTGCATTGTGTGTAATAATTCACCTGTTTCCAAGGTAAGTAATATTGTTATATAAGTGGCGAAGCGGAAGAAGAAAGCAAAGTTATGAGTCACAGGCTCCAAGGGCGAGATAATGGAGAAACAATATGACCGTGAACCTTCAGCTTGTGAAAAGGAAAAAGGAGTTTCAGTAATATAGCGGCGCATTAGAGAAAGGTCACCGGGAGCCAATGTAAAGAGCTGGCGCATAAACAGGCGCGGGGACAAGGAGCTGTCACATCTGTATAGAAACCTATTAATCTGCATTACATGTGTTCAATGTAAGCAAATCAGGCATGTGGCCAATAGGGGGCGCTGACACCTGAAAAGAGCATTTAATGGTTGTAGCATCAGTCCCAGTTATATCAGCAAAAATATAGCTATAGACTTATTATATACTGATGATGCCCAGGTTATACCGTACGAGAAGATATATAAGTTAAACCAGCTGTACATATAGAATTATATACAGGAGATAACCAGGTTATACTGGCTGTACATATATAATTATACTAGCATCTGCCCGCGTCTTCTGCAGGTTGGTGTTGGCGCTGAGCCACTTATGTTTAGCCAATTGCTGTTGTGGATGATCAGCCTGATTCCGCGTCTCGACTCTGCTACATAGCTGCATATGCGCAGCATACTCAGTTGTATGTACATCTCTGCATATGGAGAGTGTACTCAGCTGTGCTACAGCGCTGCCTAAGTTCTGCTACATCTGGCCATTTAGATTAGAGGGGTGTTCTTATGTCAGTGTCTGAGCAGCTTCTTTGTTGGAAACGGCTGAACGAATGTTGCAGAAATTTGCCACAGTTCGATCAGCCTGCTCCTGCGTCTGCTACATCGCTGCATATGCATGGGATACCCAGCTGTATGTACATGTTTGCATATGGAGAGCCTATAGAGGTGTGCTACAGCGCTGCCTAAACGCTGCTACATCGGGCAATTGTGATTACAGGGGTTTGGTTATGTGACTGTCTGAGCAGCTTCTGTGTTACAAAGGGCTGAACGGATGTTGCTGAAATGTGCCAAAGTTCTTCCCCCTCCCCCATCAGAGGCAGAACAACACATTCCATGTAGTACTAACTGAAACTCTACACCTGATATAGTCCTCTTGCCCACACACAGCCTGCATGTTCTGTAGTCTCCTGATCTTCTATGAGATTTTCACACTGTCCAGTTTCATTCTATATAGCTCTGCCCACAAAATAGAGTGTAGCTCCACCCACTGTCTAGCATGATCATATCTGAGAATGGCTCAAGGACCTGTGATGACGTCATCACAGGTCCTTTAGTGTAGTGTGAACCTAAATTCCTTCACTGTGGTCGTGTAGTGACGTCATTTACCGGGATAAAAGTTGCCTATGTTTTAATCGGGGTTCCTATCTATGTATGTGGCAAATTTCATGCAAATCCGTTCAGCCGTTTTTGCGTGATTGAGGAGAAGGATACAGGAGATCCCCAGGTTATGGTTATACCGGCTGTACATATATAATTATATACAGGATATACCCAGGTTATACCGGCTGTACATATATAATTATATACAGGAGATCCCCAGGTTATACCGTCTGTACATATATAATTATATACAGGATATACCCAGGTTATACCAGCTGTACATATATAATTATATACAGGAGATATCCAGGTTATACCTGCTGTACATATATAATTATATACAGGATATACCCAGGTTATACCAGCTGTACATATATAATTATATACAGGAGATACCCAGGTTATACCTGTTGTACATATATAATTATATACAGGATATACCCAGGTTATACCAGCTGTACATATACAATTATATACAGGAGATACCCAGATTATACTGGCTGTACATATACAATTATATACAGGAGATACCCAGGTTAAACCGTCTGTACATATATAATTATATACAGGAGATCCCCAGATTATACTGGCTGTACATATATTATTATATACAGGATATACCCAGGTTATACCTGCTGTACATATATAATTATATACAGGAGATACCCAGGTTATACCAGCTGTACATATATAATTATATACAGGAGATACCCAGATTATACCGACTGTACATATATAATTATATAGAGGAGATCCCCAGATTATACTGGCTGTACATATATAATTATATACAGGATATACCCAGGTTATACCAGCTGTACATATAGAATATATACAGGAGATACCCAGGTTATACCGGCTGTACATATATAATTATATACAGGAGATCCCCAGATTATACTGGCTGTACATATATAATTATATACAGGATATACCCAGGTTATACCAGCTGTACATATATAATTATATACAGGAGATACCCAGGTTATACCGGCACAGTCCATATGACTATATATAATCCCAGCTACAGAGCGGGCAGGGACTACATTTACTTCACATATTCGCAGTGAGAGAATTGCTTGGCATCACCTCAACTCGTAGGGTTTTTGTTTCCAAATGAACTGCCAAAGAGCCAATTTGTCAGCTGGCTTCTCCTTGATTCAATTATTACCATGTTTTATTTGGATCAGAAAATATTTTTACATAAAAATTATCATCCGGGATTTCCTATGAGAATTCTACAACGGTGCCATAAATTCTAGAATAAAAGGATTTTACATTATAGGAAAAAAAACATGGCTGCAATGATCCAAAAACAGCACCACCCTTGTCCACAGGTTGTGTGCAGTATTGCATCTCAGCATCAGCATAATGGAGTGCAGTAGAGACGAGTTGCCATACCAGGCACAACCTATAGGGGCTTCTAAAAACGTCCAATAGGTTCCCAGATAAAGGGGAGAACTCTAAGGCTACTGGTTGGAAGAGATATCAACTCTCCTAGGGACCGCCCACTAGGAACTTCCTCCAGAGCAGAACTCCATAGATGTTTCTGGCCTGTGGAGCTGTCGACACCAGGGGTGCCGCCTCTGTTTAACAAGGGTGTGGCGTGGTGGGTGTAGACAAGCTACAGCGATGTTTGCAATAGATGACAGCTTTCTTACTCAGAAACATCAGCACCATAATAGAGAATTTCTGATTATATTGACGTAGATAAAGCACTTGGAATGGAATAGAACCCTTACTATTAGCTGCAGAGCATGTCTATGAGTGTGTTTGCTTGTCTCCGGTGTTCCCCTCCATCCCTCCCTTCATATAGTCATCTATAGGCATATGTAACTTGGCTTCAGTGAGCTGCAGTCTATCTTTGGAGATCAAGATAGATCGGCAGAGATTTCAGAGTGAATGTCAGTTTAGGAAGGAAGTTAAGGAGGAAAGGAGCATGAAAAGTGGAGAAAGAGGCATTTTTCTATGCTAAAATATATCACAAATACTTATGAAGAGATCCTATGTGACTCGGCTACTTTTTTCCTATATGTCCCTGCAGCGTTAGTAGTTGCACGAGACCGCGGGTGCATTGAGCAAGTTGTCGGTGACACCGGGACATCCCAAAGATAAGACAGGGATGGTTTATTACAGTCTTTGCCTTCCTGATCAATGAGCAGTGTGTACAGTTATGGATGCCGCCATTATGTAGCTTCCTCCCGATCCAGCGGTCATGTGATCCGCCACCAGGGTCGGGAACTGTAGGAACAGTTTAAAATATGCCAAAAATTTTGACCTAAAAAAAAATTAAGGCGAAAAATAATTAATATATAATATGGCATCAGATGGAACATAGCATGACCAAAAATTACTACAAATCCTGAGCGGGTGGGCACCTTGTGGGCCCTGCAGTGCGGCACGTTGGCATTGTGCAGACAGAAACTCCTCCACTATTCCTGTAAGATTCGGTCCCGGCCGCTCGGATTCTGTAATATCTGCGACAGCCTCTCATCCCGCTGATATATTACTGCCGTGTCATAGTTTTTCTCTTGATATATTGGTCTCATTTTAGAGTCATTTAGGCAAAACGACAAATATCGCCGGTAAAAGATGCCGCCTGTCAGCGTGCGGTTACATAAACATCCAATATCTCACGTTACACGTGCTTAAATACACCGGATGAGGGTCTAGAGACAGCGATGTAGCAGAGCTGAGTATATCGGAGAGTATAGGGGAATATACAATGTAATAACACACTCAGCACTGCTACATCTCTGCCTAGAATCTGCTGTATACACTAATCCTAGAATCCCCATTTAATCACATAAGTAAGTGCCCCCTCCGCCCGGGGCCGCTGCTTCAGCACTCTCAGTTTTGCAGCGCAGCAGTCTCTGTCTAAATTGAGCTGTAGTCTTCCTGCGATGAATTTTCTCGAGAGCAGATTTGATGCAGTTTTTGGCTCGTCTCCCCCTCTACATCACTGCCAGCACGCTCATTCATAGGATTGTGCTGGGTTTTTTCCTTTTTCTGCAATATTTTACTACCTATGTCACAAATTAGAAGGTATACTGCAAAAAATGTCTAGTTAACCCCACGTGTCCTGAGTTGACCCCTTTAATTTCTATATATTCATTATTGGATTACGGTATTAACAGCATTTAGTGATCTGCTTTACAGCATAGTCATGTTGTTGCTATATTGATTCACCCATAGATTTCAATGGATAGAGTCACATATATGAGTGGCAGTCCCTTAAAGGGGTTTTCTAGACTTAAGCAATTCATGACTTATCCGACACCCAGGACCCTGAAAATCATGGTTGGTGGAGGCTCCTAGATCTTGAAGGAGCTGGAGGTACCACGGCCCATCGTACCCTCCCTATTACCCCGCCCTGGTGGTGATTTTGTGGGTAGCAGCTTGTACTTATTGCAGTGTGTAGGTTAAATAAAAATCTTGCCTCGCACCCTGTGTCGGTGACTCTTGTAAAAGACTTCTGAGCCGGGCCTGGCCCTCACGGTAATGAGCTGTAGATTTTCTCTTCATTACACAAAGATTTTATTTCCAAAAGAAAATCACTTTAGAAAATGTAATTATAGGACAATAGAAGATAAGCCTCGAATCAATGCCACGAAACTCCGTGACCCATAGAAAATCATCAAAATGATATTATCTGTGCTTACACTGCAGCCGTAGGAGAATGTGGATGGTGGAGGTGTTATCATACACGGTGCCAAGAGCGCCCCCTGGAGCTGGACATGGGATAGTGCATAGTGTAATAGCGTCACACTGGGCCCAGCCGGGGAAATGATTCTAAGAGCCCACTGCCCATCTGTACAGATCATATCATGTGCTTTTAATGGCACACACAACATAGTCATAAGATCTAACATAACCCATAAAAAATAGACCCCGGGTCAAGTCATTGGTTCCAAATGCAAGTGCAAATAGGGTTTCCAGGATTGATGGATTCTTGACCGATAAGAGGATCCCCTGTTACTCTGAAGGACCAGTCCAACCCTACTGTCCATATCCATAAGCACTATATTGTAACCACCGCACTGATCATTGATTCTGGGTTCTATGTTGAGGGCATTCTTGGTGTCCATTCGGGATGCTTTGTGGGAATCAGATCACAACAAAGCAATTTTGTTTATGAAGTTTCAGATTTGAAGAGTCCAAAATTTTTGCAGTTCGCCACCTTCAAACCACTATTGTACTCTCGTGTTTCTTCATACCCCAGAATATAATAAGTGGAGGTCCAGGGAAGGGCAAAACAAATTCACCTCTCCTGGGCTCCTTCATGGTGTCCAGTGCAGGCCCTTGTCCTCTTCAGGCCTCTTCCGGCCTCCTGAATGACTTCATGATACAAGCACCTGTCATGACATCAGTGGGCTCCTGTGATTGGACCTTAGTGGTCACCTGGGCCGCAGATGTCTTTCAGGAGACAGGAAGAAGCCCAAAGAGGAGTGGGACCCTCACCGAACACCATGATGGACCCAAGGAAAGGTGATTAAGACTGATTGTGGTTTATGCACCTCCCAAGGGCCTCCACTTATTATATTCTGGGCTATGAAGAGACCCCAGGGTATAATAATAGCACTGAACAAGTTTGGCCCAAAACTAAACTGCTGGTCAAACCTTACAAATATTCATAAAATGAGATCATGGCATGTACAGCCATTTGTACTGGAGGTACCTACAGGCTTTAGTATTTTAGTCAAAAATTATGAATGTTTGATATCAGCCATATTGGTTCTAAAGAATAGTGGAGTAGTTACAGCAGTGTGGGAGGAAGTAGCTAACTTCTCCTCCTACTTGGATTTCATAGTAAATCAATATACTATACTGTATTTACACACTGAAGTCTAATGATGTGACCACATGTAACTCTAATAGTGGAGTGCTATCAGCAGTGTGGTAGGAAGTAGCTAACTTCTTCTCCTACTTGGTTTTCATAGGAAATCAATATAGTATACTGTACTTTTGCAATGAGGTCTGATCTGGTGTAGTGACTACATGTATCTTCTGAATAGTGGAGTGGATACAGCAATGTGGTAGAAGGTAGCTAACTTCTTCTTCTACCTGGTATTCACATGAAATCCCTATATTATTCTGTACTTTTACACTGAAGTCTAATGATGTGACCACATGTAGCTCTAATAGTGGAGTGCTTTCAGCAATGTGGTAGGAAGTAGCTAACTTCTCCTTCAACCTGGGATTCACGGGAAATCCATATACTATACTGTAGTTGTACAATGAAGCCTAATGTGGTGTAGGGACCACATGTATCTCTTGAATTGTGGAGTAGTTACAGCAGTGTGGTAGGAAGTAGCTAACTTCTCCTCCTACTTGGGTTTCATAGGATGTCAATAGATCTTACTGTACTTGTACAATGAAGCCTAAGGGTGTGACAACATGTAGCTCTAATAGTGGAGTGGTTACAGCAGTGTGGTAGGAGACCCAGCACTTTACAAAGTACATATAGTCTTGTGTATGTTTTTGCTAAATTCTTTTGTATGTTTTTGCAAAATTCTGCAGCTAGTGTGAAATTTCCCACAGCGCCACCACAGTAAAATTCAAAAATTACACAGGTCTCATTAAAAATCAATGATCTGCCCACCTACTGCTGGGTCCTCCTTGCAAAGCTATTCCAGATGTGTCCAATGACAAATTCAGCCCTGCTACATCTGTATACACATACACTGTAGCCTGGGGCTTCCCGCTCTCCGGTAACTTCCTCAGTCATGGTAACTGCACCAATTCCGTCAGGACTGGGCTTTATTTGGGGAACTAATGGCTGAAAAAGCAGGAAAGAAAAATCAGGTTTTTCAAGGTCAGCGGCATTTAGTTGCGTGTTCTCTAAAATATTTAAGGAGTTCTGGATTTAAAGTTTCACCCTGTGAAATGTTAATGTCGTTATAAAATTTCATGTAGATGACATTACGTGATATCCAAGATGAGTGTTATTCAAGGAAGTGGAGGAACATGTTGACATTGCCTTTTAGTGCAGATTGTCATTAATAATATAGCTTGTCCTGCTCATGAGGTCTTCCTTAGATCTTCTCTGATAGGAAACCCAACCTTACCGCTGACCATGGCCAAAATGATGGGGTATTTCCAGGGGTTCATTTATAGACGTAGCAGTCACACCCGGGTCCTAGCGCCTGGAGGTCCAAACTCACCAGTGGGGGGCCCGATTCTACAATCAGCACTGTGGCCACTGGATGAAGCTTCAAGTTACATCTCTGGATCCTTCCTTATGTAATAGGATAGAGAAATATGACTGTGACACCTTCATGCATTATATAGGCAGCTCAATTATATCAATACAGAATGTGTAATACCTCATTTTTCCTGTGGGAGTGCTGCAGGGATATTGAACACTTGATGCCAGGATCATCTGTGGTCTAGTTCACTAATCTAGAGCTTAGTGATGGCTGAGATTTGTCTCGTTTAGTTTAGTCTTGGACTGAATTTGTTTAATCCACCCTAGAAGTGATACCGTTATACCCTGGAGTATAATAATAATCGGGAGCCCAGGGAAGGTGCCGGAGATTAAACAGCAACTCATAGTCCCCTTTCCTCATCCTTCAGGGGCTCCACATCATCAGGTCTTCATTTCCAGTCGTCCTCATTGTCTTCCAACCTTCTCTATGACCTTAGTAGTCCCAATCACAATCTCCAGCAGTGGCCATGGTCTGCTGACATCACAGAGGGGGAGGAAGAGGATGGAGGTCTGGGAATGAAGACTGGATAATTTGGTCGAGCCCAGAAAGGTGAGGAAAGGGGACTATGAGGTGTGTTTTCTTTTTCCACACCTTTTCTGTGCCTATGATAATCATACCATACTCTGGAATCTGAAGAGACTCTGCAGTATAATAATAATTTCTAGGTGGTGAACCCCCAAAATTCATAACAAACCCTTCACCTCTCTAATTGAACTACATAGAAGCTGAATTCATTAACACTGGAGTGAATGCAGATAGACACGCAATAGAGGGAGCTCTGTCTGTTCGCCTCTGTTTCGTAATGTCCGTTGCTCTAGTGATGGATGAAAGCAACGGACATTAAATAACAATAGTGTGAACTTAGCTTAAAACAATTGATTCTGATTTCTAGGTAATAATATAATGGCAAATATCATGTCTTTCTTGCCCACTGATTCCCAAACAATATGAAACAACAATGCTGGGTCTTCTTGAGGACTCCTGGTCTGACTGTCCATGTATGGAACTCCTAACTGCACCATTGGTTGGACATGTGATGCAATATGGAGAACGCCACTCAGTGTCGGACTGCGTTTCCTTGGGCCCAGTAGACATAATGATTCTGAGAGCCCACCTTCCACCAACCCTTAGGAGATATACCAAAGCACCCTCCAAATTAGGTCTTCTGCTGTCTCCTGAGCCTTGGCCCACAGGAGGATCCTCTGGTCAGTCCGACACCGATGCTACCATTATGATTACACCTATTTAACATAAACAAGACATCAAAGACGGCAACTTTTTCCAGTCTCGGCCATTACATCAGGAGTGCAGCCATCAATCTCCAGCACGTCTATGGGCACAACGTCTGCACCCATATGATCCCACAGCCCCATACATTTACATCACTGTGTACCAATGCATTTTCACCTGTGCCCCGAGTGCAGGAAAGGGTTAATTAGTTCCATCCATTTGCAGAAAAATCCATAACCCTTTCTACTTGGCTTGTGTAAAGGACTCAGTGTAGCTCCTGTTATCACGGCCTTGCATTTATATTCCAATCATGCCGTCGTGTAATGTATGCAGCTCCCACTCCTAAGGGACTTCTGTGAATATCATAAACTACAAGCGGATACCGGATAAACAAAAGGAGCACAAGTTCTACAAGGTCATGTCAAGCCATGTGTGCGAGCGCCTCCGGCCCATCCTCCCCGTACACTCTGTAATCTTTTATAATAGATAACAATCCCCTGCAATTTATTATAGCATGGCAGTGATTAATACCGTATACCGTGCCATGGACTCCACGTACAGCAGGCTGGCACTGGGCGTACTATCACAGCACATCATATTGGATACTGCTTGGTGTATCTATACTATATGTACTCTTTTGTACCTGGTTGGCTGATTGGACAATCCCTTATTTTTAGAAGGGTCCTGTACCATAAATTAATCATAGATTGATCTCTGGCGATCAGCAGTAATCCCTGGTAACACAGAATTAAATATTTCATTTCCCTGCAGCGCCACCACCGGAAACATTTGGCATTACAATGTATTCATTAGAGTGATTGATATGCTGGGTCCTCCAGAATGTGAGATGTTCTGCTCTGAGTTAGTCTTAGTCCATTTTGCACCACCAGAACACTGTGATAAAAGGAGTTGGATGTGACTTTACATCCATTGCATTACAGTTGTGGTCTCACTATGAATCAAGGACAATGTTGCGTAGCTTGAACCTTTAATGTGTATGGACAGGTATGGGATATCCCAGGACAGTGAGGAGGAGACATAGTGGTTATGTGTCAATTGCTTGACCCTCCCCCCCTCCCCCAACTTTCAATGGACAGAAAGGGGAACAAAAACTCTACAGTGAGATTTACAAATATTAAGACTCACCTCTAACTTCCCCAGTCCTGCCCATGCACCCTTGCCCCACCCAAACCCACATAGTATAATGTTACCTAAGTGTCCCCACACAGTATAATATTCCCTAAATACCACTACTCAATATAATCCTTTCAGTGCCCCAGACAGCATAATGCCTCTTTAATGTCCTCGCACAATATGATGCCCCCTTGAGACCCCCACACAGTATATTGACCCCTTAGTGTCCACACACAATATGATACCCCGTTGAGACACCCAAACTGTATAATGCTCTCTTAGTGCCCACACATAATATGATATTCCCTTGAGGCCTAGGCACAGTATAAGCCTCCTTGTGGCCCCCATACAGTTTCATTCCCCTTTAGTGTCCACAACACAGTATAATATCCCATTAGTGTCCCACACAGTATGATGCTCACTTGAGGGCCAGACACAGTATAAAGCCCCCTTGTGCCCCCACAGTATAATGCCCTCCCAGTGGGCCTCCCACAGTATAATGCCCTCCCAGTGGGCCTCCCACTGTATAATGCTCCCTTGTGGCCCTCACAATAGATTGCAAAAAAGCCATTCTCACAACATTCCCCAGAGCTGTCTACGCGTCCACTCCAGCGGTCTCGGAGCAACAGGCAGGATGACATCGCTACATTGCTACAACTCCCTGCTTCACCAATATCCATTATCTATGTCTTGAGGATGTGGATATACTCAGGACATGACACTGGAAATCCCGAATTATCCCACTGAAGCCGGGACAGTTGGGCAATACTTTTAAGGTAAATCTAATGCCCATCCATACTTTTCCATTACACAGATGGTTATATCATCAGTATAGAACTATCTAATGACTGGAGTTTATTTCCTTTAAGGATGAAGATGATGGCAAGGTCAGGATGTCTCCGAGGATAATTGTTAAATGTGGACTGATGGATAAAAGACATAAGAAGTGGAACCAAAATAGAACTTTCTCGAGAATATACAAGACCATTCAGAGAAGGGCAGGGAGGTGTAGCTAAGTGCTAGTGGAGTGTACATGCAATGGTCTGACCTTGACCATAGGACGCAGAAGACGCCAGACTGTCTTAGTAAGGGCCACAACATCTTAAAGGAAAAGTGAACCTCAAAATGAATATTAACAGAAAACAAAAGTCATTATAGATAAGCAAATGAGTTCAGAACAGGCCAAAATGAACGTTCCAAAGGCCCAGGGGAGAAGTGGACAATATAAAAAAAACACTAAGACTCACCTCTCCTGGTTGTCCAGTCTTCTTTCCAAGTGGTTGATCTTCATCCATGTGTTCTTGCGGCCTCTTCTGGTATCTTCAATGACACATGCCCTGGAGGTCATTGGGCTAATGTCATTGCTCTGATGTCATGACGCTTTGACCTAAGCCTTCAACCTCACCACTGGTGCAAGTGGCATCTGAGAAAGTGCTAGAATAGGTAGTGGGTGAAGACCAACCGCTGGAAAAGAAGAAGACTGGACTCCAACGAGAGGTGAGGAAAGGTTAGTATTGGTGTTTTTTAACTTTGTTTGATCTCCCCTGGATCTCTAGGGTGTACAGAGACCCACGTAGTATAATGAAAGCCTTCAGTTCAAACTGAAAAAGTGGGGTCTGAGATTAAACTGTCAGGAGAACCTCGGGAATATTTGTGATACTGCTTGATACTGACAAAAACATTCTCATAGAATAGGGTGGAGATCAGGAATGTTTTTGTCTTCCTGCAGACAGGCAGAGGGGGGGGGAGGCTCCTGCTGCAGCCACTTGTATTTCACAGGGCAGGAAAGAGCAGGCTGGGAGCTACTCAGACACAAAAATAAGATTTCTTTATATATTTCTCAGTTTTACCTGTAATATCAGATAGACTAGGATACAGGAGGATATAAAGGAGCAATAGTCACTCCCCTGCCCCCGCCCACTACTTAAAACAGAATTGCTGTGAAATATAATCACTGTGTCAGGTATTGTTTGCCCAATTGTTAACCCTTACTTACACACCCAGGTGAACATATTTATATCTGCAGTGGTGGATCCAATTGTAAGCTCTTCTGCCATAGGTAATGTATGGATTGTAATGTCCTAGTGTCCGCACAGAGAGCGGGGAAATGTTCCTAAACATTTGAGATGAATATGTTGATGTATAATAGATTCTAGGGAGGGTAACGTATAATCTGCCCTAAGATGAAGGAAACGCTATACACACTGAGGTATGAGGGAGATCACACTACAGGCCCGTGATCTGTCTACAATATGATACCTGTAAGGGCAACCATAGGTGAAGGCTACATGGCATGTATCAGGTGGTGTGCTCAATGGAAGCTGATATCACCATGGGATATGAAAGGCTGGAGGAGGCAGGTTATGTTATATGGTGACCGATAATTACTCATAGAGCCAGACATTTATCTATCTTCTATCTATCTATCTATCTATCTATCTATCTATCTATCTATCTAATATTTATCTCTATCTATCCAAAAAATCAGGCAGCACTCCACAGGTTAAGTGAGGTAGTTTATTGCTTCATACTCCGTTTCAGCTCTCACATTC
The DNA here is from genome assembly GCF_031893055.1 of Leptodactylus fuscus. Lineage (NCBI taxonomy): Eukaryota > Metazoa > Chordata > Amphibia > Anura > Leptodactylidae > Leptodactylus > Leptodactylus fuscus. The sequence continues at coordinate 26,371,786 of NC_134266.1, read as the reverse complement.
CTTGGGCTGGCACCCGTGTTTCACTGGTGCTGTCTGTATTTGTGTCTATCTATCTATCTATCTATCTATCTATCTTTGTAATTATCTATCTCATATCTATTGTGGGGAATTGCTCAGGTAGATGCTCGGTAGCAGTGCAGGAAACAGGAACACAGGCACTGGATTGCACACAAGTTCAGGCTTTATTCACTTGCAGTGCATTAGTTGCCTATGCAAAGGCACAAATAAACAAAACAAAACCCTTCTCGGCTGAGAACTAAACTAAGCACAAACAAACTTTTCCCTGTCTTATACAGAAGCCTGGCTACCAGACTCCCACCTTGGCAACAACAACGGGTGGCACAGTACCTGCTTTGTAGATTTGTTCTGGACAGGTCAGCTCTGTCAGTGAGGTGCCACCCTTCACAGTTTTCACACACAGACTATTATCATTCCTTGATTAGTCAGCTGACCTCCCTGGTGTGGGTCTTTACCATACACCCTTTAGTTGCCTGGCTGGGACATACCAGTCTTCCTGGACCACACCCTTCACTCTCTCACAATATCCATTTCATTTCTTTCTTTCTTTCTTTCTTTCTTTCTTTCTTTCTTTCTTTCTTTCTTTCTTTCTTTCTTTCTTTCTCTCTCTCTCTCTCTCTCTCTCTCTCTTTCTTTCTTTCTTTCTTTCTTTCTTTCTTTCTTTCTTGCACTTGCACTATACCGTATTGAGGTGCTGTTGGGTCAGTGTGGGGTATTATTCTGAATGGGGGCACTATGATAGCATTATTCTGTGTAAGGGTACTAAGGAGCATTATACTATATGGGGAAACTTAGGAGTATAATACTATGTGGGGGCTCTATGGGGACAATATACTGTGTGGGGAGAAGTATGGGTGGGCACTATAGGTGGTGTTAATCTATGTGGTCATACTATGTGAGAATTAACTACTAAGGGGTCATTATATTGTGTGAGGTTACTAAGGAGGCTTCATTGCTGTATACATAGAGAAGGGCACTATTACTGTATGGGTGTGCAAAGGGAATGAGTAGGGTCAAATTGGGGCATGGGCAGGATTGGGCCCCTGCACAGAGTATTATGCCCCATATAATAATCGGAGACCCAGGGGGATAAAAACATAAAAAACACTGTTTCTTACCTATCCCCGGCTCCACTGCACTCTCCGCCGCTGTCAGCCATCTTCAATGACGTCTGGGATGTCATGTGACCGGGGGGACCCTCAGAGTCTTCCCGCAAAATCTTCTCTCAGAGTCTTCCCTCAGAGTTTTCCCTCAGAGTCTTCCCTCAGTGTCTATCTTCAGAGTCTTCCCTCAGTGTCTATCTTCAGAGTCTTCCCTCAGAGTCTTCCCTCGAAGTCTTCCCTCAGAGTCTTCCCTCAGAGTCTTCCCTCAGAGTCTTCCCGCAGCGTCTTCTCTCAGAGTCTTCGCTAACAGTTTTCCCTCAGAGTCTTCCCTCAGTGTCTTCCGGCAACGTCTTCTCTCAGAGTCTTCCCTCAACGTCTTCTCTCAGAGTCTTCCTTCAACGTCTTCTGTCAGAGTCTTCCCTCAGAGTCTTCCCCACAGATTTCCCTCTGAGTCTTCCCTCAGTGTCTTCCGGCAACGTCTTCTCTCAGAGTCTTCCCTCAACGTCTTCTCTCAGAGTCTTCCTTCAACGTCTTCTGTCAGAGTCTTCCCTCAGAGTCTTCCCTACAGATTTCCCTCTGAGTCTTCCCTCAGAGTCTTCTCTCAGGTTATGTTCACATTTGTACCAGTGTCAGAGACTGCCAAAAATTCTCCATGCCGGACTTTTCCTATAGTCAATGGGGTCCGCCGGGCTCTGTGTGTAACTGCTGTTTTAGCGTTTCACCTCTACGTTGTTCGTGTCCCCCAATGGACCCTAACAATGGAAATACAGCGCTAGTGTGAATCTAGTGTCAGAGTCTTCCAGCAGAGTCTTTTCTCAGAGTCTTCCCTGAGAGTTTTCCTTGCTGTGACATTGACAAGTCGGATGATGAGAGCAGCTTGTACCTGGAGGCCAATACTCCGGGGAGAGACAGTGACATTTTGGGCTTCTAGCAATTTCTGACAGAAAGTTCACGCTGAGCTGGAATCTGCTTACCGAGGACGATGTGAGCGAGAATCTCGTCTGTCCATGTATCATCACCTCTGAATACAGAGGATACGGACATCTCCAGTATACAAAACCTCATCTCCAGTATATAGCGTGTACCCTGGGGATAGACACAATAGTATACAAAACCTATTCTACAGTATACAGTGTATACACTGGGGATAGACACAATAGTATACAAAACCTAATCTCCAGTATACAGCATGTACCCCAGGGATAGACACAATAGTATATAAAACCTAATCGACAGTATACAGCGTGTACACTAGAAATAGACACTATAGTATACGAAAACTAATCAACAGTATACAGCATGTACACCGAGAGTATACTGTACACAATGCTATACAAACTGAATCGATTGCATACAAGAGTTTAAGCAGGGGCGTAACTACCGTAGAGGCAGCGGAGGCGGCTGCCACAGGGCTCGGGCCATTAGGGGGCCTGGTGACAGCCGCTACCGCTGCTTTTTTTTTTTTTAATAGGCCCCTACAGGCCCTATTTACTTGCCGATCCTGGCAGGGCCGGGATCGGCAAGTGACACCGCGGGCCCCTCAAATACTATTGCAGTGACCCAGAGCGGCCACTGATAGTGAGTTAGGGCCCTTGTGCGCCTGTGGCCAGTAGCTTACTCCTGGGCACTGCTCCCCAGCACCTCTGTGGCACCCCTGTCAGTATTTAGGCAGATGTATCTCTCTTTTATATAGGTTCTGATGTACTGTGCATTATAAATGTATTGTTATGTACTGTCACTTTAAGTTTCCTGTGTCTGCTAAACATGTGAGTTGTGAGCACCAATCCCTATCCAGTCCTCTCCCTGGGAGGAGCTTCCTTCCTCTCAGGCCGGCAGTCTAGACCTAGAGTCTAGGGAAGGCAGACATACCTGCCACCAGCTCTTAGCTCCTGTGTAGGCCTCAAGCCTGAGGTCTATACACACTTGTTTTCTCTGAAGTTGCAGTGAGACTGCAGGTCTCAGCCGAGACCCCTGACAAGCTGAAATCCGGGTCTGGAAGATATAGCCCGCCGGTACAGCTGGGCTGAAGTGCCTGCACCCCTGAAATCAACTCCTGCACCTTCTACCTCTCCGGACAGAGCCCCGTGAGCTGCGGAAACTCTTCAAGGTCTCCTACCTCCCTAAAGTATTGTGCATACTGTTTGCCAGGAGGGGCAACTACTTCAAGGACCCTCCTGCCTTGCTAGTGGCCTTTCATCGGTCCCCGAGCCACTGCACCCCAACATCACCAAACGTGAGTCTTTATCCGTAACGAGCCAAGTTACGAAGCCGCAGTTACCGTTGTCTCCCCCAAGGGCCGGCCTGTCCTATCATCTACCTTCCTACTGTCTTGGAACACCTTCACATTGCTAATAGCAACCGTCCTCCCAACTACTGCTAAGGGACATAAGGATTGGTGATTGGTGCCTCACTTAACTCTTCAGTGCCTGGACTGGACTTGTCACATTGCACTGTGAACCTGCTGCTGCAAAGCGCTGTAAGACTGTCGGTTTCTTCAGTAAAGTTAACCTGTTCACCCTAACCCTGTGTGGTCGACTGTTATCCTGCACATCGCACCTGGGTGAATGGAAGAGTGGAAAGGGTTGTGGATAATCAGGGATACACCGGGACCCCACTCTGCCCAAACGTGACAACACTACATTGCCCGTTGCCCCTGGTTACCACAAGACCCCTTTTTCTGGCGTCACGAACAGGATTTGAACTTTGTGAAAATTGGGCCCCAATTTATTGCTGGACATTATACTCCATCATCGCTACCCCTCCTGTGGACTACCAGCCATCTCAGAGTGAGTAACGAACTGTTGTGTATAAAGGGGTACTGTGCTTTAAAACCGCCGCCATTGGTGTGTGGCCGGTGTGTCTGTGGACTGTATTGCCGCGGGCGCCAAAATCCTCAGGCTGCGCCAGAACCGCCCCCTGGATTGGCGCCAAAAGCCCCGGAGTGTCGCCGCCCCCTCCACAGACTGTGTACTTGCTTTCTGCTGACTCCTCCTCTTGTGGCCTCCGCTCCGGCCGCCCTTTTGCTGAAGCCCTGGGCTTCCCCTCTAGTGTTGGGAGGCGTGCCTCCATCTCAGCTCGCCATAGTGCACTCCTGGGAAAGGAGTAACGTCACGACCAGCCGCGCAGTGAGTAAGCCAACAGCGCTGGCGAGAGAGAGAAAGCGTGAATTGATTGACCACCCGGCGCAGTGCCGCAAGCACGAGAAAAATTTAAAGAGACAGTACCACATTATCCTACTATCATGTCTGACGCGGACAATGCTCAATTAAATGTTATTCCTGATGATGGACCAGCTGCTGCAGCTACCAGAGTGAACATTCTTCTGGGGGCTCCGCACCTACCCAGTTATCGGGGGGACCCCCACACTTTAACAGACTTTAAGGAACAAATACTCCGGGCTTTTCACTTGTTACCTTTATCCCCAGTGCAGCAGGTGAACGTACTGCTGGGCCAGCTGGAAGGAGTCGCCTTCCAAGAAGCTCGCTCCTGGCCCACAGCTGATAAAGACTCTGTTGAAAAGATCTTCACCCGGCTCAAGCGGGAATTTGAACCAAAATCTTCTACAGAGGTGAGACTGGGATTCTTCAATAGAAGACAACAACCAGGTGAGACATTGAGAGACTATGCCTTAGCCCTGCAAACTGCTTTCCGGGCTGTACAGCAAATTGATTCCATTAGTGCGGTTGAAGCTGATAAGATGCTCAAGGACAGATTTATTGAAGGCGTAGACTCCCGGCTAGTGCAAAGCCAACTCCGCATGCTAGCGGTGCAGAATCAGGACGTTTCATTTGCAGATTTCAAGTCGCTAGCCATCCAAGTCTTAGGGACCGAGTCACCTTACAGCCCCCTCCTGTACTCTCACCCTTCCAACTTAGAAAGTGGACCGGTTGTCGCACCTACACCTCTGTTACCTGCCGCTCCAGCTGTTCCTGCTGTTACTCAGGCTGCCCAAGTTTCTACACCTGATCTGGTGGCCTGTCTGAAAGATTGCATGGACAGAATAGTTGAAAGTGCTGTTAAAAAATTAGAGGGACTGACAGTGCAAGCCGTGCCTCCCTCTAGGGAGCCTTCCCTGTCCCGCTCTTCCTCACCTGAGCCACGACAGTACTATCCACGTCCCAGGCGTCCTCCACCTGACAGGCCACCACCTGCTAATAGAACTGTTTGCTCTTATTGTAAGAAATTTGGCCACCATCGCAACCAATGCTTTCAGTTAAACGGGATGCCCCCGAGGCAGAGGACCAACCCTCGGGAGGAATATACAGAGGTCCCTCCAAGGCGCCCAAATTCATTGCGCCCTGTCCGTACATCACTGTCCGAATCAATGGAGTCCCATTCGAGGCCCTTATAGACACTGGCTCTCAAGTCACTACCCTAAAGAAGTTTGCTTATGTTCAACACTGGGACCTCAGAGACCTATCCAAAGACATTGGCAGCCAAGGATTTGATCTCTTAGCAAGTAACGGTCAGCCTATTCCTCAAGTGGGTTATTGGGAACCCACCATCCAGATTGGCGACTGCCGTCTCCCTCAACAAGGTGTCATTGTCACAGGGGTAGAAGAAGAGGGCTCCGCTGCTTTAGTGCTAGGCATGAATGTCCTTAAGAACTGTTTTGATGAAATAATCAGTGCCTTGCACGTGTCTCTCTCCACTGCTTCTTCTTCCCACAGGAAAGCCATACAACACCATGTCAAGGTGCTGGTGGCACATCAACGGTTCGCTAACCGCAACGGAGAGATCTGCTGTGTCCGGATCCGGGACACTCACCCTGTGACTCTGTCTGCCAACTCTGAGACGATCGTCTGGTGCCACGCACGCCCTGGTGTAAAGAACGAAGATTATCAGGCTCTTCTGGAACCCATCCAGCTGGAGACTCAACCTCTGGTTAAAGCTGCACGCAGTCTTGTGACTGTCACCAACGGTAAGATTCCAGTACGCCTCATCAACATGAGTGACACACCTGTGAGCCTTTACAAATTCACACCGGTTGGCCAATTGCACCAGCTGTGCCCTGCAGATATCCTTGCTGACACAGCTACGGCAAAACAACGGGCTGCTACCACCACACCTTACACAGATAGGACCAGCCCTTCACCCTGGTGGATGGAGCTTAACGTGGGGGACGCTAACACACCTCCAGAATACATCAATGGTGTCATCAACCTGGCCAAACGTCATCACCACGCTTTCAGCAAACACCCCTCTGATTATGGAAAGACCTCCTTAATTCAGCATCGCATCATCACTGGCGATCATCCTCCCATCAAAGAGAGGCACCGGCCTGTTCCTCCTGCAATGTACCAACCTGTCAAGCAGCTGTTGCGGGAAATGAAAGAGGCCAATGTCATCCGAGAAAGTCAGAGCCCCTGGGCCGCTCCTCTTGTGCTAGTCAAAAAGAAGGATGGGACTATCCGATTTTGTGTGGACTATAGAAAATTGAATGCTGTGACCCACAAAGATGCGTACCCTCTGCCACGTATAGAGGAATCCTTGACTGCACTGGGCTCTGCTGCTTACTTTTCCACTCTGGACTTGACAAGTGGCTATTGGCAGGTCCCCATGGCTCCGGAGGACCGCGAAAAGACTGCCTTTACTACTCCCATGGGCCTGTATGAGTTTAATAGCATGCCATTCGGGCTTTGCAACGCACCAGCCACCTTCCAGAGACTGATGGAGAGATGCTTAGGGCATGTGAACTTCCAACATGTGTTGCTCTACTTGGATGACGTCATCATCTATTCCAAGTGTTACAAAGACCATCTACACCACCTTGCTGAAGTGTTCCACGTGCTCACAGAGCACGGTCTCAAGATCAAACCCTCCAAGTGTCACCTCCTGAAACCTCGTGTCAATTACCTAGGCCATATCGTCAGCGCAGAAGGCGTATCACCTGACCCGGACAAAGTCTCCGCTGTCACGGATTGGAAGACACCCTCTACTGTCAAAGAAGTCAGAAGTTTTCTGGGTTTCGCTGGCTATTATCGCCGCTTCATCCCCCACTTCGCACAGATTGCTGAGCCTCTGACAGAACTGCTTCGGGGGTGCCCAAAAGAAAGTTACAATAGAAAGCTGCCAGTAGAGTGGTCCCAGAGACAAGAAACCGCCTTCCAGGCGCTGAAGGCCTTGCTCACCCAGCCTCCTATCCTAGCTTACCCGGACTACAGTCAACCCTTCCGGCTGTATACTGATGCTAGTTTCCAAGGACTTGGTGCTGTGCTGTCTCAGGTGCAAGACAACCGTGAAAGGGTGATCGGCTATGCCAGTCGAAGTCTCCGAGGAGCTGAGAAAAACGATAACAATTATAGCTCCTTCAAGCTCGAACTCCTGGCTCTTGTGTGGGCGATCACTGAAAAATTCAAGGACTATCTTGCTGCATCGTCCTTCGTAGTCTACACTGACAACAATCCCCTGGCGCACCTGAACACCGCACGGCTGGGTGCACTTGAACAAAGATGGGCCTCTAGGCTGGCGAACTACTCCTTCACTATAAAATATAGAAGCGGAAAGACGAACACAAACGCAGATGCCCTGTCACGACTCCAAAATGGAGAAGAGTCTGCTGTCCCAGATGAATGGGAAGAAGTCGAGATGCCGCCTTTCTATAACAGATTCGCCCAGCAAAACGTCATTACCGCTGCTGTAGAAGCAGAAACGTCACCATCTAACTCAATTGATCCTCTACAGGAACCTTCCAAGTGGCTGCTGTTGCAGCAAGAGAGCCGCAGCCTAGGTGAGATACACGACTACCTACTCACCGGAAGAACTCCTGTCCGCCTACGTCAATCTTGTCCAGACCTCGAACTCCTTCGTTTGTGGCGGCAAAGAAAGCGTCTCTTCCTCCAAAAGGGGCTGATCCTCCGAAACACCCTAGATCCAGTGTCCAACCAACGACTTCATCAAATTATTATCCCCAGGAGAGACGCCAACATGGTGCTGGATGCCTACCATGACCAGTCTGGTCACTTCGGGGTCTATAAGACCGAAGCTACAATCCGCCGCCGATTCTATTGGATTGGGATGAGATTCGACATCGAGAAGTGGTGCCAGGAGTGCACCGCCTGCAACTTGACCAAGGCAGGAAGAAGAGACCAGCGTGCACCACTTCACCCCATCCAGACTCAAAGGCCTAATGAACTTGTTGCCCTGGACCATGTAAAATTGGCCCCTACTAGGTCTGGCTACTCCTACGCTCTCACAATGGTAGACCACTTCTCCAAATGGACTGCAGTTGTCCCTGTCAAAGACCTTACCGCCCGCACAACAGCTGCTGTCTTCTACCATGAGTACGTGAAGCACTATGGCTGCCCGGAGAAAGTCCTGACAGATCGTGGTTCTGCCTTCGAATCCCAGCTGTTCCAGGAGTTATGCCAGTACCATGAGTGCAAGAAGTTGCGGACAACTGCCTACCATCCCCAAGGCAATGGGCTGTGCGAAAAGGTTAACCAGGTGTTCATCAACATGCTGCGCACTGCCTCAGTGGCGAAACAACAAGAGTGGCCTAATCTCCTTGCTGAGCTGGTGGAAATCTATAACAACACCATCCACTGTTCCACTGGCTTCACACCCTTCTACCTGATGTTCGGGCGACAAGGACAACTCCCAAAAGACCGAGCTCTTGGGATACAGATACCCGACTCTACAAATCCCCTGCCAAGGGATGACTGGGTTACGGAACATCAGAGGAGAATAACAGAGGCACAAGAAATTGTTAATCTCCGAATGGAAGAAGCTCGCCGACGTCAGGAGGAAGATTTCAACCAGCGAGCGTATGCTGTTCCCCTCCAGATTGGAGACAAGGTCTGGCTGAAGAAGGAGCACCGTAGCCACAAGCTAGAACCTCTGTGGGAACCAGAACCATATATCCTCACAGCTGTGCCTTACCCTGATGTATGTGAGATCTTTAAAGAAGGAAGAGCTCCCCAAGTCGTTCACCGAAACCGGCTAAAGCCCTGTCACAGGGAAGAACTGTACATTGCACCGGTGCTGCCACCGAGTGAAGCTCCTATCAGGTACCCTCTTCCTGCTCTAGAGGTACCTCCTCCTCATCCTCCTTCTACCGCCTTCAGAACTATCATTCCCATCAGTGAACTGTGTCAGGAAACCCCTTTTCTCCTGACAGGGTACTACCCATCTGCTCTACAGCCTGCAGCCATGCCTCCGGCTGCACCAACCTTGCCGGCTACACAGCCACTTCTGCCTGCTGCAGAACCTCACGGACTTCCCCCTGCTGCGGAGATTGCTCTCAGGAGGTCTGAGAGAAGCACAAGAGGTGTGCCTCCTGCCCGCTACAAGGATTAAATTCTTTATCTCCTGCATGGACTCTAATGCATCTGAGCCTGCAAAGACTTGCACTTGTTATGGACTGTTTCTTTGTTATGCAACGTTTAAGCTGTGTGCCTGGCTCTGCCATGAACGTTATAAATTTACTTACCTTGCCCCCTTTTACACGGGCTCTAAAGACTATGAGCCCCCTTGGATTAGCACTTTGATTTTTATGCTTTTATGTATTTTTCTACTGTTTACACATCTATGCCAATATGTATATTTTTGATATTTAAAGATGTATACCTTGTTTGCACTACAACTGTTTACATGTATTGGAGTGCCTAACTTCTTCCCTCCTCAGGTTCTCTTAGGCCTAGCCTGCAGGACCCCTAGGGGCCTGATGGTTGCAGTAAATCCTGAGCCGAGGTGACCCAGAACCCCTGCCTTCTAGTTTGGGGACTAGACTGTCCACCAGTCGCCCTCGAGCCCTGCGCCGAGGCCGGCTTTTGTCAAAGCCCGGGGGTGTGCAGTGACCCAGAGCGGCCACTGATAGTGAGTTAGGGCCCTTGTGCGCCTGTGGCCAGTAGCTTACTCCTGGGCACTGCTCCCCAGCACCTCTGTGGCACCCCTGTCAGTATTTAGGCAGATGTATCTCTCTTTTATATAGGTTCTGATGTACTCTGCATTATAAATGTATTGTTATGTACTGTCACTTTAAGTTTCCTGTGTCTGCTAAACATGTGAGTTGTGAGCACCAATCCCTATCCAGTCCTCTCCCTGGGAGGAGCTTCCTTCCTCTCAGGCCTGCAGTCTAGACCTAGAGTCTAGGGAAGGCAGACATACCTGCCACCAGCTCTTAGCTCCTGTGTAGGCCTCAAGCCTGAGGTCTATACACACTTGTTTTCTCTGAAGTTGCAGTGAGACTGCAGGTCTCAGCCGAGACCCCTGACAAGCTGAAATCCGGGTCTGGAAGATATAGCCCGCCGGTACAGCTGGGCTGAAGTGCCTGCACCCCTGAAATCAACTCCTGCACCTTCTACCTCTCCGGACAGAGCCCCGTGAGCTGCGGAAACTCTCCAAGGTCTCCTACCTCCCTAAAGTATTGTGCATACTGTTTGCCAGGAGGGGCAACTACTTCAAGGACCCTCCTGCCTTGCTAGTGGCCTTTCATCGGTCCCCGAGCCACTGCACCCCGACATCACCAAACGTGAGTCTTTATCCGTAACGAGCCAAGTTACGAAGCCGCAGTTACCGTTGTCTCCCCCAAGGGCCGGCCTGTCCTATCATCTACCTTCCTACTGTCTTGGAACACCTTCACATTGCTAATAGCAACCGTCCTCCCAACTACTGCTAAGGGACATAAGGATTGGTGATTGGTGCCTCACTTAACTCTTCAGTGCCTGTACTGGACTTGTCACATTGCACTGTGAACCTGCTGCTGCAAAGCACTGTAAGACTGTCGGTTTCTTCAGTAAAGTTAACCTGTTCACCCTAACCCTGTGTGGTCGACTGTTATCCTGCACATCGCACCTGGGTGAATGGAAGAGTGGAAAGGGTTGTGGATAATCAGGGATACACCGGGACCCCACTCTGCCCAAACGTGACAACACTACATTGCCCGTTGCCCCTGGTTACCACACTATCATTATACTCGGGGGTCTTTGCAGTTCCCCTGAGTATAATGATCGGCGGCCTGGGAGAGGTAACGGAACGTAAAAAACACTGTTACTTACCTCTCCACGATCTGCCAGGCCTCCTTCCTGATGTCCGTTCTGACGTCTCTGACGTCACATGAACCCGGCCTGCGTCCCGGGTCATGTGACGTCTGACGTCATTTCAGAAGGACGGCAGCGGAGAAGACAGCGTAGGAGTCGGGGACAGGTAAGAAACAGTAATTTTTTATGTTTGTATTCCCCAGGTCTCCGATTATTATACTCCTGGGTCTGAAAAGACCCCAGAGTATAATAATTGTTTATGGGTGTCCACTATGGGGGATAATACTGTGTGCAGGGGCCACTATGGAACATAATACTGTGTACAGGGGACACTATTGGGGATAATACTGTGTGCAGGGGCCACTATGGAACATAATACTGTGTACAGGGGACACTATTGGGGATAATACTGTGTGCAGGGGCCAGTAAGGGTCAAAATACTGTGTGCAGGAGCCAGTAAGGGACATAATACTGTGTGCTGGAGCCACTATGGGGGATAATACTGTGTGCAGGGGCCACTATGGGGCATAATACTGTGTGCAGAGGCCACTAAAGGACATAATAGAGTGCGGAGGAGGGGGCCGGTCAAGGTCTTCGACGTCGGTGTCGGTCAGGAAGGGGGGCCCATGTCAAAAGTTCACCACGGGGCCCCGCCATTCCTAGTTACTCCACTGAGTTTAAGTCTTAAACCTTTAAAGAAAATGTTCACAAATGTTTTAAACATATCTTTTTAAGAATTAAAAAAAAAAAATGTTTCCCTGACACTATTTTTATTATAATTTATATACAGTATATATATTTACTTTTTTATTATTCTCCAGCAATTTACACCCTGGCCACTAAACCTAAATAATAAACTGACACTTACCAATTTTATAGGGATTTTATTTTTCATTTACATCACAGACAGGATTACAATAGAAGATAACACCACTACAGACAACACCCATTGTGACCCATCATTATATTCACTACAAACAGTAGATAACTAAAGATTGGCAGACAAAACTCCTGCAGCCCAATGCAAAATCAGTAACGGGAACCCATCTGACCATGTGCTATCTTAATACTGGTACTTATAGTGCAGAGAGGCTTTTGGGCCCCTCTGACACCTTCTACCCCGGCCAAGAGGTTGCAACAGGGAATGAGTAGACCTTGTTAGCACCAAGGACGGACCTTCCTTTTAAGCTGAGCTCGGTGTATAGCAGGGGTTGCGATCAGACCCAAAACACATATTCCTTTTAGTTTTTGCATATTGCTGAAGATTGTGAAGGACTTTATTACACTGATGAATAGCTCGGCTGCCTGCAAAAAGATATTAAAATGCATTACAGCCATTTATAAAAATACAAGCCCTGACGCGGTGGCATATGCGAGATCTGATAGCTCTGCCGGAGCCGGAACGCGGCCGCTGCCAGTGACTGTAATATTTGAAGAAGGTTATTGCTTTATGAAATATTAAAGGGGAAAGAAAAGTTCTATTGTACGAGTTTCCAAAAGTGTCGCCTGTAACAATTCTCGCCCTGTATTGCCCTATATCAAGCCCTGGGGATAATTATCTTCCTGGTGGTGGATTTTACGAGCGCGGTAATAGAATTTTTAAGAACCTTTGTAGACTTTCGCTGAGATACGTTAGCATTGCTCGTGACATTTCACTTTATTTTCTTATAATTTTCATACAAATTGCAGGTTCTGAAATATCACCCCGAACTGTCGAGACAAATAGTCGGCAAAGTGAACAATGTCAGAGAAACCTGCAGGGCGAGGAGCTCCACCTGCTGGCGGGAAACGCTACATCAACTAAAATGCAATTCACATTGTATTGGAATCAGGTTAGTACCAGATGGGTGTTCTAAGATTTAGTCCCTGTAGATGTGCTCGCTTTTACCTGAGCTCAAATTTCTCAATTCAATACAATATCATGACATGGTAGTATAATGCTTGATCAGGTTGCAATTCACATGACGACCACTGGGTGGCCACACATAGTCAGATATAGGATAGACATCTTGTGACAGAATATTGAAAAATCATGTTGTTTTGACAAGCTGTTCATCTCATGGCACACATATGTGAACACATCCAGCCACTTGCACCTTTACACATGTCGCACATGCAACTATTGTTCTCTGCACATGTGCGACATATGTACCACTTGCACTCTGCATGCACACCATACGTTGCACTTGCATTCTGCACACACCATGCATTGCACTTGCACTCTGCACGCACCATGCATTGCACTTGCACTCTGCACGCACACCATACATTGCACTTGCACTCTGCACACACCATGCATTGCACTTGCACTCTGCACACACACCATACGTTCCACTTGCACTTTGCACACATACGATACGTTCCACTTGGACACAACACATGCACACCTTGTATATTCTTCACACACGCCATGCATGCACCACATATATTCTGCACACGTGTGCCACATGGTTTATATGTTGTACACATACACACTCTTGCCTTACACAGCACCACGTCCCAATAACTGCGAACCCCACGTAATATCAGTAAATAAAAATACAGACAAGCCACGCCCCTCCACCGTGCCCTACAACCGCTAGCTCCTCCTATTAACCCCCTGTGCACCAACAGTATGTGGGCCACAAATGGCTGTCTCAGTTCTTGGCAAAATCTAGATTTTCAGCTTCTGCCCGGAGTGACACTTTAATTGAAGCCTTCGAATCCTATACATTGTGTTTGCAATTATAACATATCATTATGAATTTTGTAAGATTTGGGGTTTTCAGAATCTGGGGCATGGCTGACATATTACGTGGGATGGTCTGGAATGAAATTCTGCAGCTTTTCTATGTGATGTATCAGGCAGGCACTGGAGTCATTGATGATACAGCCTTGTGGCAGATGAATGGAGGGTAGGACGGCTTCTTGGAAGATGACCTTTTGTTATATTATGTTTGGCTTGCGGAGGATGTGGCGAGAGATGGCAGCGCAGGGAGTTCTGTGGCCGCTGTTTATTCTGAAATACTGAAAAATCATTATCACTCTCTAAAACCAAACATACATCCCTAAAGCTAATTTGTTCCATACAAATTGCTTAATAAAAAAAATTAAAGGGGAATTCCACATTTAATTTATAGACCCCCCTTAAGCCCTCCAAAACACTGTGGGCAGTTAGGTGGATGCAGGGGGTGATTTGGGTACAATATAGATAATTGATGACATAACTGCAGCAGTTTAATGGCAGGGCATGCAAGTGTTGCGGGTCCGGGGTTTGACACAGAACACTGTAATAGCAGCTTCCTGCAGCCGCCACTAGAGGGAGCTCATTATATACAGATGTATACTGCTCAGATTCAGTTCAATACTAGCTGTATAACATTACATGCTCATAGCTCCCCCTAGTGGACTCTGCAGTTGGGGTGCCCCTCTATAATGTGTATATGCCCCCTTATAGGAGCCGATATCAGTGAATGTTTCTCCATACTCACTGATCTATTTGATGCCAGTGAAGACATTGGATTATTGACATCCCATCTGTGATCTATCCGGGAACTCTTGTCTTCTAATGATGATAAAGAACCAGCGGAGAAAGGTCAGAAATGTCCGATCATTAAAGAACAATCTCGTCAGAGGAAAAATCTGGTCAATAGAAGATATTGGCACAAACAGACAAGTGTCCAGTGCTCGGGTCAATGGTGTTCTGAGATACACACGTGGGACTTGGTCAAAGAGATCTTATATCAGAGATGGTGAACCTATAACACGCATGTCTAAGGTGACACGCCAAGACGCATATCGCCAGCTCCATATTGTGTTATTGCAATAAGCCGCGGACGATAATTTTTGCTCACCTGTCTGCACTCCTGTCCTGGATCTATCTATCTATCTATCTATCTATCTATCTATCTATCTATCTATCTATCTATCTATCTATCTATCCCTATCTATCTAATATCTATCTATCTATCTGATTATCTATCTATTTAATATCTAGCTATCTCTCTATCTCGCTATCTGCATATCTATCTATCTATCTATCTATCTATCTATCTATCTATCTATCTATCTATCTATATCAATCCTGCCATTATACTGTATTATTTTTTACACATCTATCTATCTATCTATCTATCTATCTTCATATCTATCTATCTATCTATCTATCTATCTATCTATCTATCTATCTATCTATCTATCTAATAATATATAATGTTCCCATTAGCACACACATAGCGTACATGTAGGTCCCCCAGTGAGATCTAGATATGGGGTATTAGATGGGTTTATTAAGTAAAGGAAACAGATAAAGAGAATATTTTGCCTTTATTAGCTCATTAATATTGAGGTTTGACATTTTCATGAGATTGTTGAATAGTCGGGCAATGATCAGACAGAGGAAGCTTTTGCTCTTTCGCTCTGGGCAGATAAGATCTATGAGACCATAAATCCAGATATCTGTCATGGCGTAGAAGTAATGGCACCCATAACATCATTGTGTTTCCTACTGTTAGATGAGAAATATACATCTAAAATCTGATGTGCATGTGCTGGTGGTATTACACACTGGAGCGGAGCGCTATTATAAAGATTATATTACACAGATAGGACTGGTGCCAGGTCTTTATCTATCTTCTCTGGAGCTGGCACGGTTCTAGAGGTATGGGATATGCTTGACATGACAATTCTTACCAAGGATTTCTAGGCACATGGAGCGATGGGAGGACTAGAACAATGCTAAAGAAGAGAGGAGTGACCACTGGCACATCGGGTACCCCAGTATTGGCTCTAGGACAATGACACACTGACTTCTGAAGTTTAGAACTACTGTACTCTAGAACAATACAGCTGTGACATTTCATGTTCTAGACACTTGGGGATCCTAGAACCATGACGGATGTCATTCAGGTTGCCTTTGTATAATGGTATGTTTGTAAAGAAATGACACACCAACCCTTGGTTGTTCTAGAAAAAAGTCTCAGGGACAGAATTATGATCGGGGAGGAGCTCCTTTATAATACCATGTATATTCTAGATGAAGAGTACACAGAGAGTTGGGGTCCACTCCTAGGACACTGGTACAAATACCAATGACCACTAACACTGGGTGTCTCTGTTTACTGAAACATTGGTTCTAGAAGAATAGCATGCATACACTTGGTATTCCAGTAAAAAGGTTTTCTATGCGCATAGACATTTGGAGTTCTAGATTAATGGCACAGTGATACGGGTGTCCAAGTTTAATGTTCTACTAGAAGGGCACTAAGACATTTAGGGTCCTGCAACATTGATACAGTGATAGAACAATAATCACTGACACTCTGGATGAAGTTTTGGAAGACAGATTCCATAATACTTGGTGTACTAGAACCTACAGTAGGTTCTGAACCTGCATTATAAGCACCCCAGAGGATACAGACCGTATCTATAGAAGGTTCTCACGCTGGTGATCCTGGTGACTTCTATGAGTAGAGGCATTTGTCTTACAATTATTTAGAAACATTGTTCTAGAACAAGTAATTTTTAGGTGTGCTATTACTTGGGTTCTATAATAATGGTATAATGGTAGAGCAATGTCAATGATCACTGAACACAGCACATACAAATATGTTGGTTTATAGAAAAAAAATAGCACTCCAACACTTAAGGATCTAGAAAAATTGCACATTAACAGGTTGGGATGGAGAGCAATAGCACATACCCCGGATCCTAAAATTATACAATACAATGAGATACATTTAGGAACAATACAATAACCCTAGAAGACCTGGGATAATGACACACTGACAATAGGAGACCTGGGACAATGACACACTGACCCTAGGAGACCTGGGACAATGACATACTGACCCTAGGAGACCTGGAACAATGATACACTGACCCTAGGAGACCTGGGACAATGACACACTGACAATAGGAGACCTGGGACAATGACACACTGACCCTAGGAGACCTGGGACAATGACACACTGACCCTAGGAGACCTAAGACAATGACACACTGACCCTAGGAGACCTGGGACAATGACACAATGACCTTAGGAGACCCGGGACAATGACACATTGACCCTAGGAGACCTGGGACAATGACACACTGACCATAGGAGACCTAGGACAATGACACAATGACCTTAGGAGACCCGGGACAATGACACATTGACCCTAGGATACCTTTAGGGTATCATTAGGGTACTAGCACAATATTACACTGGAGGGGGTTCTAGAATAATAGAGTTCTACCACAATGATATGCTACTAGTTTGTCTCTAGAACTGTGGTACCGACATCACACCTGTTCTAGAACAATACCAGACCTAGAGGAATAGCATCAGTCATATGGAGTTCTATACAAGCAGACCATTAGGGTTCTATCGGATGAACCCCTCGTCCATTATGGCCAGGGTCTAGGGTCGGTTCCTCTGGATTTCTGACGGATCCTTCTACTCCTGAATGTTCTGTTTTATAAATGAGACCACATTTTATATAATCACCTTATATTATACATAAAATCATCTATAAATACAATATGTTACTTTTTTGTTGTTTTCAGCTATAAATCTTATAAAAAGATAAAATACTCATTCAAAAAGGTCTAAAAAAAAATGAAAATTCCCATATAAAATAGCTGTTATATTGTTGTCAGATTTGTAAGTTTTTGGATTTTTTACTATTTTACAGTCACAGATTTTTTTTGTCCTTTTTGTAGACAGGTTTTTTGTGACTTTTTGCTCTTTTTTTTCTCCATGTCTGCGACATCTCAGACCATCTTCACCCCCACACATGACCCTTGGACTGTCTTGATGCCCAACATGGGTGGGGGTTCATGTAAAAGCCAGTGCAGTGTATTGGAGTAATCCGGTGTGTTGTCTATGTAGGTCACACGTGAGTGACGTGTCTTATTTTTCTTAGATGATCATCCCTCCATCTTGGGTCAGGAACCTGCAGCAAAAAAAAAAAAATTACAAAAAGTTGCATTGTCATTAAACTTCTATGTGACACTGTAGGCCTGTAGAGTTTGTCACTTGTCAATGTGCACGAGGGGGAGGAGATCAACTGTGACATCATCTATTGTCAGTAGTGATGTAATGATGGCTCAGTGGTGTTATCTATAAAGGTGTTATCTTCCATTGTAATCCTGTCTGTGACATCTTCTCTGTTTTCCCTTATTGTGTGTTACTTTTATAGTCTTTCCTAGAGTCTCTTCTTAGGAGAAGCCATAACGTAGTCACCTCTACATGACCGCCCACCTGCACCCCTCTACTATGAAGGTTTCTGCTCGGTCTCATAGAAGATATTTTCTAGAAGCGCCAGCTGCAGTATTGGGGTATTGTAGTTGTTTTGTTCCCTGAGGAGCACAAGATGGAATATTTTGCCATTCATGCAATAAGAGCGTTAATCTGCAGTGGCGTCTTGTTTTAGGATTTGGAAGCTGTCGCTGTTTATTTTGGAGCTGAGGATGGAAGGAGATCTCCCAGAATGTGCAGAATTATTTTTACATCTTTTTGGCATAGACGGCCATTGTTTTGCTCATGAAGCTCTTCCTAAAATGACGGCAGTCAGGCAGACGAGAATAGCAGCAGGAAGGGACATGGAGATATGGAGGAAGTCAAGAAATGTCATCACAAGGCAAATGTGTTATGATTACTGGAGACGGATCAATCATAGAAGTATCTATCTGTCTATCTATCTATCTATCTATCTGATATCAATCTATTTATCTATCTACAGTATCTATCTGTCTATCTATCTATGTATCTATCTATCTATGTCAATCGATTTATTTATCTACTGTATCTGTCTAATCTATCTATCTTCATATAAATCAACTATCTATATGCTATCTCCTATATCTATCTATCTATCTATCTATCTATCTATCTATCTATCTATTTGTCCATCTACTGTATACATCCACTTCATGTCTATCAATCCAATACATATCTTTCTATCTATCTACAGTATATGTCAGTCTCTCTATCCAATCAACCACATCTATCTATCTATCTATCTATCTATCTATCTATCTATCTATCTATCTATCCATCTCATATCTATCTATCTATCTATCTATCTATCTATCTATCTATCTATCTATCCATCTCATATCTATCTATCTCCTATCTATCTAGTTATCTATCTATCTATTTATCTATCTATCTCCCATCTATCTATCTATCTATCTATCTATCTATCTATCTATCTATCTGTCTGTCTATCTCATATCTATTAGTACCTCTAGCATTTTGCATTGGTACTCCAGGCCTTACCTGTACAGTGGAGGCTATAGATGAGGTAGATTCAACATCATAGTTGCTTTCGTTAATGGAACCAAAATCTGTGAAAGATACAAAGGCCTCCTGTTACTTCACTGACCCCATATTAACAAAAATCCCAGGTCTCTAGAGGGTTCTGTGAATGACGCCCGGCCCGCTCTCACAGTCTGTACTTGTACCTCCAGCTTAGTGGTAGGACTCTAGAAGACAACCCATTGCCAATCTTTGTGAATGGTGTGAAGGTGTCATAAAGGTTGGGGTGGATGACTGGAGATTGTGCCAATGGATCTAGACCCACACATGTGTTAGGAGAACCTTCACTGTCCATACACAAATGGTCCTTGGTCACACTTGGATCCAGAATCATAAGCATGTTAGACACCAGTGCACGCTAGTGGGATCTCACGTGGCCTGGTTTAACTTTATGTCCAGGATGGGATCAACTTACTTTGCCTTACTGGCGCAGGGTCTGGTGAATATGCAAAGTTATGTTCTCCGAGACCATTTCTGTCGACAGTCCTTAGATGGTTGCTGTTCCTCTCTGGAGCTACCCTAGTACAGAAGAAAGTAGCCATGATAGAAAAAATATGGGTCAGTGGGCACCATGCCTTAGGGAACCTATAAGATGCTGTCACAATCAGGTGTTACAGGATGGTACCACTACCATCGGGGCAAACAGTATATTACACATGTCCCATATACTACAGCTTCACCAGAACATTCTGTATAGAACATCTTCATCAGAATATTCCATACAACACAAAATTTCACTAGAACTTTCCATATAACACACACCTTTGCCACTGGCAGCTCATCATATAACACAGAAATTTCTACACCACAATAAATTTGCGCCCCAGGTTGCCCTTTGCATTGTGAATAAAATGAGATAATAATTTTTATTGTGCACATTTGGAGGGTGAGTTACACCAGTGAGGTTTGTCGGTGCCGGTCGGTGATCGATGACTTACCATGCATCACTCTGATAGCCGCGCTCTGCGGAGAGGAGGAAAGAAAATGTCAGGAGAGCCATAAAATGTACGGAAATAATAATGTTTAGTAAGTAGAGCGAACAGCGGGCTACAGAACACCAAAGACTAAAATCACAGGGCGAGGACGGACCCCGCACACAAGACCAGGAGCCAGGAATGACGCGAAATATTTACACCAAATGTTACATGTTCCAGAATAAAACCTCAGCTCCGCAGGATCTAGAAACTTCTATTTCTGGCTCCTCCGTCCTGCAGAGCTGTGGGTTTGTTATTATGGGAAAGAAAGTACTGACGGCTCTGCAGAGCGAGGACCTGATCAAACAGCCCCCCAAAGCTCAGCTGCAGGACCCCTGTGTGACACCTGGGCAGGGCCTAAGAAAGATGTACTGGGGATATGTAATATGCTTATATGTAATATGCTTGTGTATATAGAGCACACGCCAAACCTAAGGGAATTATCACAGGTAGTGCACATGACCCTCTCCTCATTCCACAGGATAGCCCCCCTGAACAAAGAAACACCTATTACAGACCCCAGGCCAGACCCTAACCTAGACACCCCAGACCCCTTAAATACAGACCCCAGCCCAGAGTAATAAGCTATTATAGATCACAGACTAGACCTCCTCTACTAATAAAGACCCCAGCCCCCAGACTAATAAGCTATTATAGACCCCACACCAGAATTCCTATACAATATACAGTATAAGATCAGACCTCAAAAACAACTAAATAACTAAATAAATACAGACCCCAGACCAGAATACTGAACTCATATAGACCCCTGGCCAGACCCCATAAAATAATACAAATCCAAGATCAGACCCCCTAATCTCATGTAAACACCAGACCCCTATATAGATACAGACCCCAGACCAGGCCCAAGAAAATAATACAGACCCCAGACCAAACCTCTAAACTATCACAGACCCCCAGGCCAGGCCCCTAAACTAATACAGACCCCAGAGCAGACTCCCAAACTAGTATAGATCCCAGACCCCAGACAATAATACAGACCCCTGACAAGACCTAACACAGACCCCAGACCCCTAAACTAATACAGACCCCAGACAAATACAGACCCCTAGATAAAAACCGATTTCAATCAAACAAATACAGATGTAATCCATACCCCCCTCCTAGGACGCCAGCACTCGGACCACTCCTCTTTGCGCAGCAACACAGAAATGGCAAATTAACTCTTACAGACCCAGTGTAAAGCTGGAAAGTGCAACTAGCCAGGAATAAACTGAGCAAGCAAATAAAACCGTGCAGAACGGGAACGCGTTGACTTTACGCTTTTTCCGAGGGGCTTCTGTTGGTTCTATTACATGGTCTGACCATGTCCCTGTGATGATGGCGTTCACTGCCTGCACCAGGGCCGGTCACTGGAGGGTTAATGAGGGTCTCCGGAGGGCGCAGACCTGGGAGCTGCTTCGGCCCAACCTTAAAACCTTCTTTGGTGGTGTCTGTTAGGTCACCGGGTCTGGTGTAACTGGTGACCTATCAATAGTCACAGGTCACAGCCTGTATTATGTACTGAGCTGGGTACGGCCACATGACAGCCCACAGACACTTCGGGGGATATTAATGAAATCACCGGCTTTTAGGATTTCTATTCATTTCGATGTAGGGCAAGGTCTGACAGAAAAATACAATGAAATATGGTAAGTCAGTATAGAAATAAAATATACTGACGAAGGACAACGGCAAACGCAGAAATGGGAATAAGCTTTAAGGGCAAAGTGGAAGGCGTAATTAGTCAGAATGGTGGGGGATGATATATGGTGGCGGTATATACTCCACTAGTGTACACTGTGTACTGTGCGTAGGGATGTAAATGAGCTACACTTACAATAAGACGGATTTCCAGTCATTATAGAGACATTTACTGCCGTCCGCAGCCACAAAATCGCTTTTAAATGTTCTATTACTGGTTCCATAATAAATATGGGAATAATGGCCGACACGCTATAGGATGGATTACTGGTTATTATACCATTTATACGAGTCCTATAATCACCGCACTTATTTACATCTATTCTTCTAGATACATTTATTAGTATTATGGCCACCGCTCCAACCAGTGCGGGGGCCGCGTGAGCCTCTCTGTATATACTCACTGACTGTGTAGTGTACAGTATATTGTATATAGCATCTCCTGCACTTGGTTACAGAGTTACTTTTATGGGGTGGCAAACTGGACAATTGTCCATGGTGAACATGTCCTAGGGGGCTAGATATGAGATAGATAGATAGATAGATAGATAGATAGATAAGAAATAGATAGATAGATAGATAGATAGATAGATAGATAGATAGATAGATCACATAGATAGATAGATAGATAGATAGATAGATAGATAGATAGATAGATCAGATAGATAGATCAGATAGATAGATAAGAGATAGATAGATAGATAGATCAGATAGATAGATAGGAGATAGATAGATAGATAGATAGATAGATAAGAGATAGATAGATAGATAGATCACATAGATAGATAGATAGATAGATAGATAGATAGATAGATGGATAGATCAGATAGATAGATCAGATAGATAGATAGATAGATAGATAGATAGATAGATAGATAGATAAGAGATAGATAGATAAGAGATAGATAGATAGATAGATAGATAAGAAATAGCTAGATAGATAGATAAGAGATAGATAGATAAGAGATAGATAGATAGATAGATAGATAGATAGATAGATAAGAAATAGCTAGATAGATAGATAAGAGATAGATAGATAAGAGATAGATAGATAGATAGATAGATAGATCACATAGATAGATAAGAGATAGCTAGATAAGAGATAGATAGATCACATAGATAGATAGATAGATAGATAGATAGATAGATAGATAGATCACATAGATAGATAGATAGATAGATAGATAGATAGATAGATAAGAAAAAGATAGATAGATAAGAGATAGATAGATAGATAGATAGATAGATAGATAGATAGATAAGAGATAGATAGATAGATAGATAGATAGATAGATAGATAAGAAATAGCTAGATAGATAGATAAGAGATAGATAGATAGATAGATAGATAGATAGATAGATAGATAAATAGATAGATCACATAGATAGATAGATAGATAGATAGATAGATAGATAGATCACATAGATAGATAGATAGATAGATAGATAGATAGATCAAATAGATAGATAGATAGATAGATAGATAGATCAGATAGATAGGTAAGAGATAGATAGATAGATAGATAGGAGATAGATAAGAGATAGATAGATAGATAAGAAATAGCTAGATAGATAGATAAGAGATAGATAGATAGATAGATAAGAGATAGATAGATAAGAGATAGATAGATAGATAGATAGATAGATAGATCAGATAGATAGGTAAGAGATAGATAGATAGATAGATAGATAAGAGATAGATAGATAGATAGATAGATAGATAAGAGATAGATAGATAGATAGATAGATAAGAAATAGCTAGATAGATAGATAAGAGATAGATAGATAGATAAGAGATAGATAGATAAGAGATAGATAGATAGATAGATAGATAGATCAGATAGATAGGTAAGAGATAGATAGATAGATAGATAGATCACATAGATAGATAGATAGATCACATAGATAGATAGATAGATCACATAGATAGATCAGATAGATAGATAAGAGATAGATAGATAGATAGATAGATAGATAGATCAGATAGATAGATAAGAGATAGATAGATAGATAGATAGATCAGATAGATAGATATGAGATAGATAGATAGATAGATCAGATAGATAGATCAGATAGATAGATAGATAGATAGATAAGAGATAGATAGATAAGAGATAGATAGATAGATAGATAGATAGATAGATCAGATAGATAGATAGATCAGATAGATAGATAGATAGATAAGAGATA
This sequence comes from Leptodactylus fuscus, assembly GCF_031893055.1. Lineage (NCBI taxonomy): Eukaryota > Metazoa > Chordata > Amphibia > Anura > Leptodactylidae > Leptodactylus > Leptodactylus fuscus. The sequence goes on along the minus strand of NC_134266.1, from coordinate 26,347,534 downwards.
GATAAGAGATAGATAGATAGATAGATAGATAGATAGATAGATAGATAGATCACATAGATAGATAGATAAGAGATAGATAGATAAGAGAGATAGATAGATAGATAGATAGATCAGATAGATAGATAGATAGATAGATAGATAGATAGATAGATAGATAAGAGATAGATAAGAGATAGATAGATCACATAGATAGATAGATAGATAGATAGATAGATAGATAGATAAGAAATAGCTAGATAGATAGATAAGAGATAGATAGATAGATAAGAAATAGCTAGATAGATAAGAGATAGATAGATAGATAGATAGATAGATAAGAGATAGATAGATAAGAGATAGATAGATAGATAGATAGATAGATAGATAGATAGATCACATAGATAGATAGATAGATAGATAGATAGATAGATCAGATAGATAGATAGATAGATAGATAGATCAGATAGATAGATAAGAGATAGATAGATAGATAGATAGATAGATAGATAGATCACATAGATAGATAGATAGATAGATAGATAGATCAGATAGATCAGATAGATAGATAAGAGATAGATAGATAGATAAGAGATAGATAGATAGATAGCTAGATAGATAAGAAATAGCTAGATAGATAAGAGATAGATAAGAGATAGATAGATAGATAGATAGATAGATAAGAAATAGCTAGATAGATAGATAAGAGATAGATAGATAGATAGATAAGAGATAGATAGATAGATAGATAGATAGATAGATAGATAGATAAGAGATAGATAGATAGATTAGATAGATAGCTAGGAGATAGATAGATAGATAGATAGATAGATAGATAGATAGATCACATAGATAGATAGATAGATAGATCACATAGATAGATAGATAGATAGATCACATAGATAGATAGATAGATAGGAAATAGCTAGATAGATAGATAAGAGATAGATAGATAGATAGATAGATAGATAGATAGATAAGAAATAGCTAGATAGATAGATAAGAGATAGATAGATAGATAGATAGATAGATAGATCAGATAGATAGATAATAGATAGATAGATAGATAGATAGATAGATAGATCAGATAGATAGATAAGAGATAGATAGATAGATAAGAGATAGATAGATAGCTAGATAGATAAGAAATAGCTAGATAGATAAGAGATAGATAGATAAGAGATAGATAGATAGATAGATAGATAGATAGATAAGAAATAGCTAGATAGATAGATAAGAGATAGATAGATAGATAGATAAGAGATAGATAGATAACAGATAGATAGATAGATAGATAGATAGATAGATAGATAGATAGATAGATAGATAAGAGATAGATAGATAGATTAGATAGATAGCTAGGAGATAGATAGATAGATAGATAGATAGATAAGAAATAGCTAGATAGATAGATAAGAGATAGATAGATAAGAGATAGATAGATAGATAGATAGATAGATAGATAGATAAGAAATAGCTAGATAGATAGATAGATAAGAGATAGATAGATAAGAGATAAATAGATAAGAGATAGATAGATAAGAGATAGATAGATAAGAGATAGATAGATCACATAGATAGATAGATAGATCAGATAGATAGATAAGAAATAGCTAGATAGATAGATAGATAGATAGATAAGAGATAGATAGATAGATAAGAGATAGATAGATAGATAGATAGATAGATAGATAGATAGATAAGAAATAGCTACATAGATAGATAAGAGATAGATAGATAAGAGATAGATAGATAGATAGATAGATAGATAGATAGATAGATCAAATAGATCGGTAGATATTAGATAGATGATACATAGATAGATAGATCTGAAATAGATAGATAAATAGATAGATATGAGATAGATAGATAGATAGATCAGATAGATAGATAGATAGATAGATCAGATAGATCAGATAGATAGATAGATAAGAAATAGCTAGATAGATAGATAAGAGATAGATAGATAGATAGATAGATAAGAAATAGCTAGATAGATAGATAAGAGATAGATAGATAGATAGATAGATAGATAGATAGATAGATCACATAGATAGATAGATAGATAGATAGATAGATAGATAGATAGATAGATAGATAGATAGATAGATAGATAGATAGATCACATAGATAGATAGATAGATAGATAGATCAGATAGATAGATAGATAGATAGATAGATAAGAAATAGCTAGCTAGCTAGCTAGCTAGCTAGATAGATAGATAGATAGATAGATAGATAGATAGATCACATAGATAGATAGATAGATAGATAGATAGATAGATAGATAGATCACATAGATAGATAGATAGATAGATAGATCAGATAGATAGATAGATAGATAGATAGATAGATAAGAAATAGCTAGCTAGATAGATAAGAGAT